>NC_086121.1:2632448-2919948 GCF_963921235.1 Mobula hypostoma
TAAACCTCTCTTATCACTATAAATCCCTCCTTTCTCTCTAAACCCCTTCTTTCCCTATAAATCCCTCCTATCCCAATAAACTCCTCCTTTCCCTCTAAACCCCATCTATCCCTCTAACCCCCTCCTATCCCTCTAACCCCCTCCTATCCCTCTAACCCCTCCTATCTCTGTACGCCCCTCCTATCCCTATGAAACATCCCTATCCCTATACCTGCCCGAAAGTCTTAACTACTGTTTAAATGCATCCTCGCCAGGACCACCAGACTCAAAATAAGTTACTTTTCCCAAGCAGTAAGGCAGAACCCTGTAGCGACATCCGTCCAGGGACTGACACCTGGTACGGAGGGGCCACTACACAGGATCAGAAAAAGCTGCAGGAAATTGTGAACTCAGCCAGCTCCATTGAGGGCATCAGCTCCCCCTGAATCGAGGACACCTTCAAAAGGCAATGACTCATAAAGGCAGCATCCATTATTATAAACACCACCCCCCCCCCCATCACCCAGGACATGTCTCTTCACATTGCTACAATCAGGGAGGTACAGGAGCCTGAAGACACACACACTCAATGATTTAGGAACAGCTTCTTCCTCTCTGCCAATGGATTTCTGAATGGGCATTGAACCCATAAACACTAACTCAGGCTTATGTATACATGACATTATAATTTATCATTTTATTATGCATTGGAATGAACTGCTGCCTCAAACAGACATTTCATGACACATGCCGGTGATATTAAAACTAATTCTGATGGCCTGCACAAGTTCCCTTCACGTTGCCAGCAGGAACCAGACCCCAGAACCCTGACAGAAATCTCTCCCAAAAGGCCGAAGGGCAGCTCTGACCAATACATCCTCCATGTCAAAGGAAAGCAGCATTCATTATTAGGGACCCCACCACCCAGGTCATGCTCTCTTCTCGCTGCTGCCATCAGGAAGGTGGTACAGGAGCCTCAGGACCCACACCACCAGGCTCAGGAACCATCAGACTCTTGAACTAATGGGGATAACTTCACTCACCCCTTCACTGAACTAACTGTTCCCACAACCTATGGATTCACTTTCAGAGAGTCTTCATCTCATGTTCTTGATAGTTATGTTTATTTATTATCATTTCTTTTTGTATTTGCACAGTTGGTTGTCTTTTGCACATTGCCAGTCTTATTCTGTGGTTTTTCATTGATTCTGTTGTGTTTCTTTGCATTTGCTATGAATGCCCACCAGAAAATGAATCTCAGGGTGTATACAGTGACATACGTGTACTTTGATAATCAATTTCCTTTGAACTTTGAATAAGGACCAGTGGTGAAGATGGCCAGAGCCCCAAGCTGACTCAAACACTTACAAAGGATCTGAGGGTTAAGTTTCTCACTCACATGGAGGGTGGCGATGGTCTACAGAACGAGCTGCCGGAGGAAGTGTAGTGACAGGTACAACGGGTGGTCGAAACTGCCCAAGGCATCACCGGCACCAGCTTACCACCATCAAGGACTTGTATACGGAGGGGTGCTAGTAACATCATGAAGAATCCCACCCACCCTGCTCATGGACTGCTTCTCCCACTCCCATCAGGATTAAGGATTTAAAATTGTTTAATGTAATTTCCTGTTCATCAGCGTAAAGGCGTTTTTTTTTCTGTGAACGGTGGACTTGTGAGCAAATTTTCTGAGGATTATTACTTTGTTAACTTTGGGCCAATCAATTTTTAAGATATGATTTTCTCTCAAGGAACTGAGGAGTCCTTGTGCAGGATTCCCCAAAGGTTAACTCGCAGGTTTAGTTAGCGGTAAAGAAGACAAATGCTGCAATGTTAGCATTCATTTCGAGAGGACTGGAATCTAAAAGAAAGGATGTAATGCTGGCATTTTATAAGCATTAGTCAGAACATACTTGGAGTATTGTGAGTATTTTTGGGCCCCTTATCTAAGAAAGGATATGCTGGCTTTGACAAGGGTCTCGCGGAGTTTCACATCCAATCTACCTTAAAGAACAACTCAGTCTGAGCCACGACCTCGATGGAGAATGCAGCTCAGCACATCATTTCCAGTGACTCACACTGGCAATCAGGGACCCAACTCCTACATTAACTTCTTCACCTCTGCTTTCGTAGGAGGCCAAGAGAGCTGGACTATGTATATCTATACTCAGGTGATTGTACAGATGCACAGTAGACAGCACCCTGACAAGCTGCATCCCTGCATGGTATGGAAACAGCACTGCAGCTAACTGGAGGGTAGTCAAAGCTGCCCAACGCACCACCAGCATCAGCCTACTCAACACCAAGGACATATATACCAAAAGGTGCTGGAAAAGGGCCAGTAACATCATGATGGATTCCACCCACCCTGCTCATGGACTGTTTGTCCCACTCCCATCAGGGAGGAGGCTACGTAGCATCTACACCAGGACCACCAGACTCAAAACCAGTTACTTTCCCCAAGTAGTAAGGCTGATCAACACCTCCACCGACTAACCCACCCCTCCACACCCCCAATCGCCACTCCTTTATCATTTCCTGTCTGAGTCACCTTATGTACAGACACTCCTGTGCCTAGCATCACTTTATGGACATACAATCTACCTGTGTATATAAGCTATCTTATGTATTAATAGTTACTGTGTTTTTTGTGCTACATCAGATATGGAGTAACAATTATTTTGTTCTCCTTTACACTTGTGTACTGGAAATGAGAT
This sequence comes from Mobula hypostoma, assembly GCF_963921235.1. Classification (NCBI taxonomy): domain Eukaryota; kingdom Metazoa; phylum Chordata; class Chondrichthyes; order Myliobatiformes; family Myliobatidae; genus Mobula; species Mobula hypostoma. Next base: position 2,635,145 of record NC_086121.1, read on the forward strand.
TAAACGATCTAGAATTTTGAACATTATTGTACCTGCCTCAACCACTTCCTTTAACTGCTCGTTCTCTATACACACCACCTTCTGCATGAAGAAGTTACTGGAACCCACAGTTTCCGCTTCATTCTTTTACCTCACATCTTGCAACAAAAGGGTCACTATCTTCAAGAAGGAGGTGCTGAGTGTTTAGAGGGCTGAGAGCTTCAAGTTGCTAGGTAAAAGCATTACCAGAAGCCTGTCCTGGTCCCACCACATTGATGCCATGATAAGAAAGCTCACACGTGTCTCTATACTTCCGCAGGAGGCTAAAGAAATTTGGCATGTCCCCATTGACCCTCACCAATTTTCACTGATGCACCAGAGAAAGCATCCTATCTCAGCTTGGTGTGGCTACAGCTCTGTCCGTGACTGCTCAGCACATCACAGAAACCAGCCTTCACTCCATGGAGTCTCTATACTTCTTGCTGTCTCAGTAAAGCAGGCAGCATAATCAAAGCCCCCACCCTCCCCAGTCATTCTTTCTTTTCCCCCTCTCCCATTGGGCAGAAGATACAAAGTCTGAAAACATGCACCACCGGGATCAGGGACAGCTTCTATCCCTCCTCCATTATATGGGATGGTTCCCTAATATGATAATACGGACGACCTCAAAATCTACCTTGTTATGGTCTTGTACCTTATTGTTTACCTGCACTGCACCTTCTCAGTAGCTCTGGTTTTACACTTTGCATTGTTATTGTTTTACCTTGTTCTACCTCAATGCACTGTGTAATGATCTGATCTGTATGAAGAGTTAGCAAGACAAGTTTTTCACTGTATCTCGGTACATGTGACAAGACCAAACCAATTACAATACTTGTGGATGATGAGGAGCACAGAAAAATTAGCCTGGAATTGGATACACTGGACAACAATTGTTTTTCTAAAGGGTTGCTTCCTCAGATTTTTTTTTGGTTTTTGTTTATGATAGACTCCTTGAGGCGGAACACAAATATACTTTCAGACTACTCGTATCAATGTAGGAATTTGGAGAATGTAATATGTTTAATTGCATGACAGCGCTGATGTAAGCTGAAAATGTTTGTACTCAGAGTCTGAGGGTTCTCGTTTAAGTGTCCAACAATAATTAGCCAGTATTGATGAATTCCAGTTGTCCTGATACCATTCTCCATGACTGCAATGTCCTGGTAAAACCTTTCACCATGCTCGTCACTGACAGTGCCAAGATTCGCAGGGAAGAAGTCCAAATGGGAATGCGGAAAATAAGTCTTCAGTGACATGTTGTACTTCATGGTTTTGTATACCTGAAGCATGTTGTCACCAGCTGCATGTAGTCTGGTGAGCTATAGTTGCCAAAAAAAAAAAATTAGCAATATCCTTAACAGTAGGCGGAGCTTAGGAGGGTTAATGGCGCCTAACGACGACTCCTTTTCTCGCATCTTTGGAAACAGCTCTATTTCCATCTTTAATTACTCTATTTTTCCCTTTCAGGGTTCTTTTGAATACCCTGACCTGGAGTTACACGCTGACTATGGTTCTTTGTGAGAATGGGACCCACTCTCAGGGTTTCATAACTGGCCATTGTTTGGCACACCAAGGGCTCAGCCTAAGAGTTCCGCACTCCTTTGGAGGACCGAGTTTTCATGGCCCTGGAGACGGGAAGGTCAGAGGTCGGTGTCCGAGCAGAAGACCGGTGTTTGTGGGAGATGGAAGATCTAAGGCTGTGTGCTCAGGGACCCGAGATCTTTGAGCATAGAGCTCAGAAAAGTGACGCAATCGGACTCTTAACATCGTAAACCAACAAGTTGTTTGTTACGTCTCCCCTCTCGCTGTGAAACGGAGACACCTCTTTCTCCCTTATTAGGGAGAGAGAGAGCCTGTGGTGTGTCGAATTATCAGGTGAACAAGTAGTCTTTGGGGTAAGCACAAGCCTGTGTCTTTGCTGTTGCTTTCCTCACGCTTGAGTGCTTAGTGACGGGTGTTGGTGCTTTTTTTTGCCGGTGGGGAGGGGGGATTGTTGATTGCTGTCGCTTACATGTGGGAGGAGGGAGCGGGGGGGGGACTTTAGGGTTCTAACATTTAACTGTCGTTCATTCTTTGGGGCATTCCTCTGTTTTTGTGGTTGTTTGTGAAGAAAAAGCATTTCAGGATCTATATTGTACACATTTCTCTGACATTAAATGTACCTTTGAAACCTTTGAATGCCTTCCATGCGATTTTCTCCAGTCCCACTAGAAGTTCTTCGAATTGCCTGTCATTGATGACCTGTTTGATTTGTGGACCAACAAAAATGCCTTCTGTAATCTTGGTATCAATTGTTCTGACTTGAATTATGAATTGAAATAAGAAATTTAAGTGAGTACGAAAAACTGGTGCATGATAGGGAAATTTCACAGTCAGTTTTATGATTGGCAGCCCAAAATCCATAAGCTACACCCTAAAGTATTCAGGAAGCAAAACCTTTGCTGTCCAGTGCTATGGGTAAAATGTCAATGACCCAGTGGAAAGACTTTAGTTCATGTCTCTTTACTGACTTATTACAGGATTTGCCCCCTGTTTTCCTGAGAGTGAAAAATGCAGCTGCTAAGTCACACGTTGACCAGCAACTTTCTGTGAAAAAATATGGAAATGCTACCGCTCTCCCCAGCACAGGGGATGTTCCTATAACACAGGGTTATTATCACTGGCATATGTCATGAAACTTGTTGTTTTATGACAGCAGTATATTGTAAGACGTAGAGAGTACTATAAGTTACAAAACTAAATAAATATTGCAAAAGACAAATAGTCTGATGGCAAAGGGATGGGCCTCATTTATTGATTTATTTCGAGATACAGCACCTTAAGAAGTGCCACCTACTTACACCTATGCGACCAATTAACCTACTAACCTGTACGGCTGTGAGAGCAAACCAGAGCACTCGGAGGAAACCCGTGTCGTCCCCGGAGAACATACAAACTTTCATACAGACAGCGGTGGGAAATTGTAGTGATATCACATGTCTCGTGTAAGAATGTGATTGGACGGAGCTATGAGCATGCGCAGAAATGACAGAATGATCAAGAAGCCTGTATGTTAAGACGTGGTTGCTATTTGCGGTTGTAAATAAAAGTTCTAGTTATGTTCTTCCAGAATCTGTGTCTTTATGAGTAACCCACGGTATGTATAAAGAACACAACATGGTGTCAGAAATCAGTCTGGAAGAATAATTCATTTCGCTAACATGGGAGAAGTGAAGATAATCGAAAAAAAGAGTACAAACGTTTTTGTTGTTTGCTAACAGCTTAAAGAATGGAAGTTTTGCAACCCCCATCAACGCTTCAGCTGACTGGAAACGTAGCTGAAAACTGGAAAATATATAAACAGCATTTTGAAATTTATTTATCGGCAATTGGAGCAGAAAATAAAATGGAAAAAACGAAAGCAGTGATCCTACTCCATGTAATAGGGGATGATGCAATTCAGGTATATAACCATTTTACTTTTGAAAATAGAGATAACTTGAATCTAAAAGTGATAATCGACAAATTTGAAGCATTTTGTATAGCAAAGTGTAATGTGACGTATGAGTGCTACAATTTTTTCAAATGTAGGCAGAGATCTGGTCAAAAGATTGATCAATTTGTTACAGAGTTGAGAAACCACAGTAAAAGATGTGAGTTTGCAGAGCTTACAGACTCTCTGATTAAAGACAGAATTGTTTGCAGCATTCTGGATAATGGTCTGAGAGAAAGACTGTTAGGACAAGATTTGAATTTGGAAAAAGCTGTGGCACTCTGCAAAGCTTCTGAGACCGTGACGTCACAGGCGAAAGAGCTTTTTATCAAGAACGGCTGCGTAGATGCTGTAAAGCGTGAACATATTAGAAAAAAATAATGAAGCGACTACGAAACTGAAGGAGAGCAAGACGTTGTTTGAAAGAAAAAAAATTGTGGGCGGGAGCACCGACCTAAAAACTGCCCAGCGTATGGAAAAAAGTGCAATCACTGCGGTAAGAGTAATCATTTTTCACACTGTTGCAGAAGTAGAAACAAAATAAAACACGTAAGTGCAGTGCTTGAAAATGAACATGAGGAGTTTTATATTGATGTACTTTGTGAAAACAAACAAAGTAAGAATGACTGGACGATGCCATTGCAAGTAAACCAAAACTATATTCTGTTTAAATTGGATACTGGAGCACAAATAAATGTTCTTACAGAATCTGGGTTTAATGCATTAAAGCCAAGACCAAAGTTATATTAGACAAATATAAAAGTGACTGGGTATTCAGGTGCAGACATTCCAGTTAAAGGAACATGGGTGGCGAAAGTATCGCACAAAAATATGGTGCACACACTTTCGTTTGTGGTGGTACTGAAGAATGTACAGTCAATACTGTGAGAGACTGAATTTGGTGAAAAGAGTATTAGTCCTGGATAGTGACACAGAGTCAGAATACAGTGACTTGATGAAAGAGCAAGAGAGAGCAGAATTTGATTCCAATCTGGCTAAAGTAAAAGAAGTCATAAAAAAAATTCCAGTCCCACCCCTTTGTTACCAGCATCTGAAAAGCATTACCACCAAAACGAAACTTGCCGGTACAGGACAATACAGATCTGAAGCCAAAGAGTGACAAGAATCAGGATCCAATTGAAGAAGTGAAAGCACAAATGAAGGAATTGAGAAGTTTTATTGAAACGATGAAGTCTCAACATAAAAAGGAGATTACACAGTTGATGATTGAATTGCGATTTCTTCATAAAGACCTCGAGAAAGAGCCAACGTCAGAGTTTCAGTTAGCTGATGCAGATCAGATGAAACATGAAAATAACAATGAAACACGGGAACTGTGTAAACCACTTAGAAGGTCTATTTGTGTTTGTAAACCCCCAGAGAGACTGATAGAGACATGTTAAATTATGCATTTGTTTTGAGTAATGTTGCTAATTGTTTTTCTTTTTAAGGAAAGGAAGATGTGGTGATATTACATGTCACGTGTAAGAACGTGATTGGACAGAGCTATGAGCATGCGCAGAAATGACAGAATGATTGAGAAGCTTGTATGTTAAGATGCGGTTGCTGTTCGAGGTTGTAAGTAAAAGTTCTAATTATGTTCTTCCAGAATATGTGTCTTTATAAGTAACCCATGGTATGTATAAAGAACAGAACAGAAATGACTAGCACTGTAATAGCTTTAAGCTAACTGCTACACTACCATGCCACTCCACACATATTGTCAGGCACACTAAGCCAATTCACATCCGGAAATGTGTAAGTCAATTCCCAAATATTTTCTAATTTAGCCCAGAAATATTTTTTTTTGGCAGGAGTAAAGCACTGGAAATGATGTCCACATTTCTTCAAGGAATTCTGACTCAGTACTGAGGCTGACTGTATTCCAATTATTTCCAAAGAACTCTGTTCATTATTGACACAATACTTTGGACAGGAGAACATATTAAACACACAGCCAGTGTTCATAGCAGCTAATTTATAACTCAAGGCGAGATATGGGCTGATCGTATAAAACAAATGCTCCAATAAGCAGAATTCTGAGGCAGGATGTTGGGCATACAGCCCACCATTTTCTGAAGTGTATATCGTCACATTCAGTGAAGAATTAACTTACCACGCCTCACCACTGACCGAGATGTCGTTACACTGAGCACCCACCTCCTGATGATGTCAAATTGTGATGTTGATCTATTCTGCGGTTCTCTGAATTCAAATCTCCTGATGCACCCTGACAAAGTGTGTGCTCTGTCCACTAGTTTCTTTGTCCTTATTCGGCCACAGTTTTTCTGTTATGGAGGTCAAGTTATTTTCAGTGCTCAGATTACGAGAACCAGGAGCAGCAGTTGAACCGCAAGCCATGTAGGGATCCAAGGATCAAGGGTCAGTTTTACTCACCATACGCAATACATTTCCATGGATTCAGAATTTGCTGTGGGATGTTGGTCAGGGCACGACATGCAACCACAAAGAACATTCAACAATTATAACCAATAACATTAAAAATGAAGTTAGGGGTTAGAGTGCAGATATGGAATAAAATAAAATAAATCAGAATCAGGTTTATTATCACTCACATCTGTTGTGAAAGTTATTGTTTTGTGGCAGAAGTACAGTCCAGCAGCAGTAATAAAAAACTATAAATGATTATATATATAGATATATCATTCTAATAAAATTAAAATAAATATATAGTGCAAAAAGAGAGTAAAAAAAAGATTTTAAAAGGTAGTGTGGTAATGAATCATAAACACAAGAGATCTGCAGATGCTGGAAATCCAGAGCAACACACATAAAATGCTGGAGGAACTCAGCAGGTTAGGCAGCATGTATGGAAATGAATAAACAATTTATGTTTTGGGAAGGGCCTCAGCCCAAAATGTCGACTGCTAATTCCCCTCGATAGATGCTGCCTAACCTGCTATGTTCCTCCAGCGTTTTGCGTGTGTTGCTTAGTGAGGTAGTGTCCGTGGGTTCATTGTCCATTCAGAAATCTGACGGCAGTGGGGAAAAAGCTGTTCCAGAAACATTGAAAGTGTGTCTTCAGGCTTCTGTACCTCTTCCTTGATGGTATCAATGAGAAGAGGCACATCCTGGAGTCCTGGAGTTCCCATTCCCATTCCGATATGTCTATCCATGGCCCCCTCCGCTGTCGTGATAAAGCCACACTCAGGTTGGAGGAACCCGAGTTATATTTATATTCCGTTTGGGTAGCCTCCAACCTGACGGCATGAACATCAATTTCTCAAGTTTCCGGTAATACCCCCCACCCCCCCCTCACCATTTCCCTCCCTCACCTTGTCCGCTCATCGCCTCCCTCTAGTGCTCCTCTCCCCCTTTCTTTCTTCCGTGGCCTTCTGTCTCTTTCACTAATTTACATCCAGCTCTTCACTTCATCCCACCCCTCCAGGTTTCACCTGTCACCTGGTGGTTCTCTCTCCCCTCCCTCCACCTTTTAAATCTACTCCTCAGCATTTTTTCTCCAGTCCTACTGAAGGGTTTCGGCCCGAAACGTCAACTGCACTCTTTTCCTAGATGCTGCCTGGCCTGCTGAGTTCCTCCAGCATTTTGTGTGTGTAGCTCGGATTTCCAGCATCCGCATATATCTCATTTGTCCTTAATAATTCGTGCTGCTTTTTTGAGGCATTGCTCGTGCCCATGATGGAGCTGGCTGAGTTTACAAAGTTCTGCAGATTTTTCTGATCCTGTGCATAACTACATAAATGCCAGCACGTATTTACAACATAAACAGCTTTGGAAAAGGTAGTTTAAAAGTATTTACAGTTCAATACAGTGACGGGGGTAAAAGATACTGGGAGGTGGAGTGGCTAACTGGAATGGTTAATCAGATTAACTGCCTGGGGGGAAAGAAATGTTTAGAATGGTATGAAGTCTTTGTTTTAATAGCCCTATAGGGCTTTCCAGAGGGGGCTTTTGGAAAAGGCAGTTTGCAGGGTGGGTAATGTTCACAATGATTGTTTTTCTGCCCACTTCTTTGTCCTGGACACATAAACAGTGATGGCAGACTGCAGACAATGACCTTTGCTGCTGACAATTCACTGTAGTTTGTGTACATTGCGAGAGAATGCCGCACCAAACCAGACAGTAATGGCTGATGTGAGGATGCTGTCCATGGTGACAGTGTAGAATTACACCAGGATGTTCCGGGGAAGATGGAATTTTTCCAACTGCTGCAAGATGTATCCCGATCACTGAATAAAATTGGTGCCAATCTGATCAGCTCCACTCTCCTACCTGTTCCCCACAACTCACGATGCCTCAATAGATCTAAAAATTAGTCTATCTCAAAGTTATCCAGACCATATTGTCTTCTCACTACTACCATCAGGCAGAATGTATGGAAGCTTTCGGTGCCACACCACTGGGTTCAGGAACCTTACAATCATCTGACTTCTTAACCACTGTGAATAACTTCACTCAGCTGGACTCTGAACTGATTCCACAACCTGCAGACTCGCTTTCAAGGTCTCCACAACTCTTGTTCTCAGATTTATTTATTTATTTATTTATTGATTGATTGATTTGCACAGTTTGTCTCTTTATGTACATCATTTGGTTATCATTCCTGCCTGTGGCCATCAAACTTTACAACTCCTCCCTTGGAGGGTCAGACACCCTGAGCCAATAGGCTGGTCCTGGATTTATTTCCTGGCATAATTTACATATTACTATTTAACTATTTATGGTTTTATTACTATTTATTATTTATGGTGCAACTGTAACGAAAACCAATTTCCCCCGGGATCAATAAAGTATGACTATGACTATGACTATAACTATGATTTGTTTATGTATAGCTTTTCATAAAATCTATTGTATTTCTTTATTTTCCTGTAATTGCCCAAAAGAAAATGAATCGCAGGGTAGTATATGGAGACATATACGTACTTTGATAATAAATTTACTTTGACTTTGACTTTAACCTTGATGTTGAAATTGTATAAGACATTGGTGAGGTCTAATTTGTAGTATTTTATGCAGTTCTCATCACCTCCCTACGGGAAAGGTGCCAATAAGCTTGAAAGATTGACGAGAACATTTATAAGATGTTGCCAGGACTTGAGGACCAGAGGAACAGGGAACGGTTAAATAGGTTCAGACTTTATTCCCTGGAGTGTAGGAGAATGAGGGGAGATTTGATAGGGGTGCACAAAATTGAGGGGCAGGTAGGGTGAATGCAAGCAGGCTTTTTCCACTGAGGTTAGGAGGGACTAGAACTAGAGGTCAGAGGGTAATGGTGAAAGGTGAATTAAAGGGAGAACTTCACTCAGAAGGTGGTGTGAGTGTGGAGTGCGCTGCCAATGGAAGTGAAGGATGCTGGGTCAATTTTTTAAAGATTAGCTTTACTTGTCACATGTAAATCAAAACATACAGTGAAATGTGTCCTTTGCATCAACAACCAAGGAGTTCCAAGGATGTGCTGGGGGCAGCCCACAAGTGTCAGCATGCCTCTGGCTCCAACATAACATACCCACAACTTCACCTCCAGGCCTCCAATTTGCCTTTGGACTTCAGTCATTGAGATGGATCCACGGAATAGCTGATGGCGGGATCCCAAACTCTGGGCTCGCTGACTCATTGACCACTGTGCCTTCAGCTCAGATGGACATCTGATACCATGCCACAGTGACCTGACGTCCACAGAGGTCCTTCATCACCCATCCATATCACCGGCATTTGAGCGCAGAGTGGAGGTCTAGACTCTGGATGACCTTTGTCTCCATGTCCACATCACTGGCCTTTGAAACCTCAACCTGATCCCAAGCTTCCCTTATTGTCCCCAAAACCGTCCATATGAACTGAAAAAACAGCTAAAGCTGAGCCACAACCTCAATGGACAATGCAGCTCAGCACCACCGTTACCAGTAATTCACGCTGGAAATCGAGGATCTACCTCCTACATTAATTTCTTCACCTCTGCTTTTGTAATAGGCTGAAAAGAGCTGGGCGATGCACACCTAAGCTCATGTCATTCTACAGATATGGAGCAGAGAGCATCCTAACAAACTGCGCCACTGCATGGCACAGAAACTGCGCTGGGGTAGACAGGAAGGCTCTACAACAGGGAGTCAAAACTGCCCAACACGTCGTCAGCACCAGCCTATCCACCATCAAGGACGTATATACAGAAAGGTGCCAGAAAAGAGCCAGTAACATCATAAAAGATCCCACCCACCCTGCTCATGGATTGTTTGTTGAGAGGAGTAATAAATCAGCCATGACAGAATGTTGGAGCAGACTCAATGGGCCAAATGGCATAATTATGCTCTTGTGTCTTATGGTCTTAGGTTTCTAGTGATTCCGCTGTGATACTTGTATTATTCTTTCCAACTGCTAAATGCATTAATTGACCTGAGGAAGGTAATTGTTCAGCAAGTGACTGTAATGAGCTGAAATTTGTTTCAGATTGTTCTCCAGCAAACTCTTGTACAAATTAGTAATGCTTTTTAAACCACTTAATCTTATTTGTCAGGTTGTCTAGCAGTTAAATTAAAAGAAACAGACGGGCTGAACTCTGAGATGTTCATCAGTGCTTCCATGGTGATGCGAAAGAAAACAGTCTTTGAAAGTGGAGTTAAGGAATGCCAGAATGATTGGGAGGCTTACAGATTTATTGTTGCTGTCCCTGACACAAGGCCTTGAAACAAAACATCTACATCTCTTTTCAACAAATGCTACTTGACCCACTGAGTGCCTCCAACTGTTTGCTTTTTGCTGTAGATCAAAGACCCACCGATCGTAGACATCCTAGCCCCGTTGGGCTTCAACTACCAGACTTCCGATTAACCTTCATGTTTTGACCTTCAATATTGAACCTAGATTATTCTCTCTTCTCCCTCCCACTGAGCAGAAAGCACAGAATCCTGAAACTGCAGAGAGTTGTGGACACAGCTCAGGACATCACGGAAACCAGCCTCCCCTCCGTGGACTCTGCCTACACCTCGTGCCTCAGATGTTAAACAAAGAGGATGTAGAGGATTGGGAAAGTGTTGGAGTCTATTATTAAGGATGAGGTTTCGGGGTGCTTGGAGACTAATGATAAGTCAAAGTCAGCATAATTCATGTGAAGGGAAATCTTGTCTGACAAATCTGTTAGAGTCCTCGATGAAGTAACAAGCAGCGTGGACAAAGGAGAGGCAGTGGATGTCATTTACTTGGATTTTCTGAAGGCATTTGATAAGGTGCCACACATGAGGCTGCTTATCAAGATAAGATCCTATGGTGTTACAGGAAAGGTACTGGCATAGATAGAAGAATGGCTGACAGTCAGGAGGTAGTGAGTGGGAATAAAGGGGACCTTTTCTGATTGGCTGCCAGTGACTGGTGGTGTTCCTCAGGGGTCAGTATTGGGTCCGCTACTTTTCACATTGTTTGTCAATGATTTAGGTAATGGAACTGATGGCTTAGTGGCAAAGTTTGAGGATGATACAAAGATAGGTGGAGGGGTAGGTAGTGCTGAGGAAGCAATGCGATTGCAGCAGAACTTAGACGAATTGCAAGAACGGGCAAAAAAGTGGCAGATGGAATACAGTGTTGGGAAATGTATGAATGTATTTTAGTAAAAAGAACAATAATGAGGACTATTATCTAAATGGTGAGAAAATTCAAACATCAGAGGTGCAGAGGGATTTAGGAGTCCTCGTGCAAGGCTCCCAGAAGGTTAATTTACAGGTTGAGTTTGTGGTAAAGAAGGAAATTGTAATGTTGGCATTAATTTCAAGGGGAATAGAATATAAAAGCAAGGAGATAATACTGAGCCTATACAAGACACTAGTCAGGCTGCACTTGGAGTATTGTCAACAGTTTTGGGCCCGTATCTCAGAAAGGGTGTGTTGTAGAGAGTCCAGAGGAGGTTCATGAGGATGATTCTGGGAATGAAAGGGTTAACATATGAGGAGCATTTGGCAGCTTTCAGCCTGTCCTCATTGGAATTTAGAAGGAAGTGTGGGGATCTCATTGAAACCTACCAAATGTTGAAAGGACTAGATAAGGTAGATGTAGAGAGAATGTTTCGTATGTTGGAGATATCCAGAACTAGAGGACACAGCCTCAGAATTGAGGGGTGACCTTTTAGAAAAGAGGTAGGGAGGAATTCTTTTAGCCAGAGAGCAGTGAATCTGTGGAATGCTCTGCCACAGACTACAGTGGAGGCCAAGTCCATGGGTATATTTAAAGTGGAAGGTGATAGTTTCCTGATTGGTCAGGGCACCAAAGGATATGGCAAGAAGGCCGGTGTATGGGGTTGAGTGGGATCCGGGATCAGCCATGATGGAATGGTGGAGCAGACTCGATGGGCTGAATTTTCTAATTCCACTCTTACGTCTTATGGGCTTAAAGAGGTGCAACCCATCAAGATTCCCTGGATTCTGCAGAGGTCCCAGAGAACTGGAAAATCACAAATGTAATGCTATGGTTCAAACAAGGAAGTAGATTGACAGTCCTAATAAATTCCACCCCAGACATTCTCTCTTCTTCCCTACCTCACCAGGTAGAAGATACAATAGCTTAGAAACATGTACCACTAGGCTCAGACCATGAGGGATCCCAACCACCCTGCTCAAGGACTGGTTGTCCCACTCCCATCAGGGAGAAGGCATCCACACCAGGACCACAGACTCAAAAGCAGTTACTTTCTTCAAGCAATAAGGCTGATCAACACCTCCACCCACTAACCCACCCCTACCATATCCCAAAACACCACTACTTTATCATTTCCTGTCAGTCGTTTTACTTACAGACACTCCTGTGCCTACTGTCACTTTATGAACATACAATCAATCTATGTATAAAAGCTATCTTATGTATTCATATTTATTGTTTTTTTTTTATTATTGCATTATCTTATTGAATTTTAGTTTTTGTCCTGCATTGGATCTGGAGAAACAATTATTTTGTTCTCCTTTACACTTGTGTACTGGAAATGCCATTAAACTTGAATCCTGAATGGTCCAACACAATAAGATAGGCTCCTGACCTCAGAAACTTTCTCGTCACGATCTTGTGTTTTATTGGCTATTTGCACTGCACTTTCTCTGTAACTGCTCCACTTTATTCTGCATCTTGTTGTTGTTTTCCCTTGTACTACCTCGGTACTACTTCCAATCTGCGCCTTGTAAGGCATGAAAATGCCCGACACAGGCCTCTCATGGTCTGAGTCAACGTTCCCCTACCTCGGTGCACTGATGAGAGGAAATGATCTGTATGGGCAGTATGGAATACGGAGCTTTCCAATGTGGAATGTACATGTGACAATAATGAAATAATTATTGTTTCCAGTTGAAACAGATTGTTCTTTCATTGAGCTGCGAATGTTTGCTGGATATTTATGTGGGTGGAATCATGTGGTTCATATGACACGATGAGTGTGTGTCTTCAGGCTTCTGCACCTCCTCCCTGAAGTTCCTTAATGATGGATGCCGCCTTCATGAGCCATGTCTGTTGAAAATATCCTCAATGTTGGGGAGGGTTGTGCTCACGATGGGCCTGTAGAGTCCACAGCCTTCCGCAGCCTCTTTCTATCCAGCACATTGGAGTCTCCACACCAGACGTTGATGCAGCCACTCAGAACACTCTCCACGGTACATCTGTACAAATTTCCTAAGAGTCTTTGGTGACATACCAAATCTCCTGAGACTCCTAATGAAATATTGCCGCTGATGTACCTTCTTTGTTGGGCCCAGGATAGACCTTCAGAGGTGTTGATGCCCAAGAACTTGAAATTGCTTACCCTTTCCACTGATGACCCCTCGATGGGGAGTGGTGTGTGATCCCCTGAGGTCCACAGTCAGTTCCTTGGTTTGAGTACAAGGTTGTTGTTGTCACACCACTCGACCAGGCTACACTCACTCAATCACTCAACACTCAGGAACTGTCCAGGGCCCAGCCTCTAGTGCAATTATGAAGAAAACACGACAATGCCTCTATTCCCTTAGGAGTTTGCGAAGATTCACATAACATCTAAAACTTTGACACACTTCTATAGATGTGTGGTGGAGAGTATACTGACCGGTTGCATTACAGCCTGGTATGGAAACACCAATACTGTTGAAGGTACAGGAGCCTCAGGACTCAAAGCACCACGTTCAGGAACAGTTATTACCCCTCAACCATCAGGCTCCTGAACCAGAGGGGAGAACTTCACCTGCCCCATTTTTGAAATGTTCCCACAACCAATGGACTCACTTTCAAGGACTCTTCATCTCATGCTCTCAATATTTATTGTTTATTTATTATTATTATTACATGTTTTGTATTTGCATGGTTTGTTGTCTTTTCAAAGTTCAAAATAAATTTATTATCAAAGCATATGTATGTCACCGTCCACAACCCTGAGATTAATTTGCCTGTGGGTATACTCAATAAATCCAAAATAGAATAATAACTATAACGGAATCATTGAACGACTGCACCAACTTGGGCATTTGACCATTGTACAAAAGACAACAATCTGTAGAAATACAAAAAGAAAGAATTAATAATAATAAATGAATAAGCATTAAATACCTTCTGTACCTTCTGCTACTGTACATTCTTCCTGATGGCAGCAGCGAGAAGAGAGCACGTCCTGGGTGGTGGGGGTCCCTGATGATGGATGCTGCTTTCCTGCGATAGCGTTTCATGTAGCTGTGCTCAATGGTTTGGAGGGCTTTACCTGTGATGGATGGGCATATTCATTACTTTTTGTGTTTTGTCCGCCCTGTTGGGTGCAGTCTTTCTTTCATTCTATTATGGCTCTTGTATTTACTGTGAATGCCTACAAGAAAATTAATCTCAGGGTTGTATATGCTGACATATGTGTACTGAGATAATAAATTTACTTTGAACTTTAAACACCATGAAATCGGAACTGTGCGAGGAATGAGGACTGTTCATCTGTTCTTTGGGGCATTCAGAGATCAAGCAAGGTATTCATATTCTGGTTCTCCGACCTTGGCAATGCATTTGCAAATGTTTTATCACCATGTGAAGAGACGTCATCAGTGCACTGTTCACTCGTGGTGTGTCCTCTAATTGCTTGGCCTTTATACTCTTATCACTCAGCTGATTGGCCATCATTACGGAAACTCAATTGTGATGTAGGGAGAGGGTCTCATCACTGTTTGGTTGCTTGGTGAACACTGTGGTGAACATTGTCTGTTGTCTTCAGCCATCAGGCCTTGACATCCGGACTTGCCAACTTTGGTCTTTGACCCTTGGGCTGTGGTCTTGACCCAACAACCTGCCAATGATGGGACCCCAAACTCCAGGCATCCAACTCTAGTCTCACCGACTCACCAACCTGTGGGGTGTGAGGGATCACTGGCCCTCGTCAATGCTTGGATATCTAATTCCAGGACCTGCTGATTGAGGGGGATGGTGGTGGTGAATCGTGAGACGTGGCTGGAAAAGTTCAGTAGGTCAGGAAGGATGTTCAGTGAGGAGTGTTCCTAAGAATCTGGTCTTCTGGCACAGTTACTGTCTCCAAGCTCTGTTGAGAATTAGCAGCAGCAATGAATCCTCCATTTGGAGTCGATCTGGACTGAAATTGACAGTGCGTTCATCTTCCAGTGAGTTAGTTAGGTAAGACTATCGCCCCTACTGGGGCATAAGCTGCTGACAGCAGTTCACCAGAGTCCTCTGCCCCGGGTCAATCTTTCAAATTGTCTCCAGGTGAAGCCTCTCTTCTGTCTTCTAGGTGAAGATCCTTCCTCTCTCATAGATGAGGTCTTTGAAACGTCTGTCGGTGTTTCTGTAGCTCTGGGTGTTTTGCTAATCCCATGCCCAATCCTACTCCTTTAACAGCAGGGCCTGGGAATTTCCATGACGGAGTTCATCATTGTCCGGTGTCACGGAATAATAACAGCAAACAGAAATGGCTGTGTTATTAAAAAGAAAATTAATCTATAGTTATCCTTAAAGGTTGTGTCCCTGTATGAGATTTATGTCAGTTTTGATGCCTTCAGGAATCTATGAATTAATACTTCTTTACATTGCTTTTGTATATATTATGAATCACCTTGGGAAAAAAATCCTTATTGGCTTTTATGTCTGCGGGTGCAGAAGATTATTTAACCTTGACTTTCTACAGCTTTTTTGAACCGTTATTACCTCTTAGCCATCAGGCTCCTGAACCAGAGGGGATAAATTCACTCACCTTCACACACCCCAACACTGAGGTGCTTACAAACTATGGACTCACTTCCGAAGACTCTACAACTGCCGTTCTCGATGTTTATTGGGTTTCTTTTCTTCTTTTTTTGTATGTGCACAGTTTGTCCATCTCTTGTGTGCGTTTTTTTCACTGATTCTAATGTGTTTCTATTTACCGTGAATGCCCAAAAGAAAATGAATCTCTGGGCTGTATGTGGTGGCATATATGTACTTTAATAATAAATTTACTTTGTATTTTGAAATGACTTATTGAGCTCTGAGGTTTCATAGAGACTCAGGAAACCATGCAACAGCTACTGTCTTCCCTCGGAGTTGGGTGGGACTGAGATTGAGACGCTTTGGAGTTAAGGATGGCATAGACAGTGGGTGCAGTAGTGTGGTAGTTGTCTCTCATTATTGGTCTGGACACATGTTTAATGCTCTGTTCAGAAATCACATTCGAGTAAACGGAGTAAATGGGACTTGAGTTATAGGAATAGGTTAGGACTTCATAGATAGATATGTTATTGATCCCAAAGGAAATTACAGTGTCACTGCAGCTTTGCAATTGCACAGATATACGAATATTAGAAAAGAAGCAAGAAAGAATAAAAAACGAGTTACCTTGAAAATAAAATTTACAGGATTTCCAAGTTCACACTGATAAGATGGTAGTGCAAAAATTAACGTAATGTTGTACAGTAATGGGTGCACATTCACACTATCCAGGTAAGATGTGATGGTAGTATTGCACAATATTGCACAGGGTGTCCACAATAGAGGGTGCGGTAAACAGAGCCAAATAGAGCTTAATCAGAGCTCTGGTAAACAGGTTAATAAGAGTCTAACAGGAGGGGGTCATCACTTTCCCGGCTAAAAGTTGACTCATTACAGAGCCTAATGACCGAGAGTAACAATGACCTCATATAGTAAGAACGACCACATATCGCTCTTTGGAGCAGCACAGTTGTCTTAGTCTATTACTGAAAGTACTCCTCTGTTCAGCCAAGGTGGCATGCAGTGGGTGAGAAACATTGTTCGGAATTGCCGGCATTTTCTGGAGGGTCCTTTCTTCTACCGCAGATTCCAGTGTGTCCAGTTTGACTCCTATAACAGAGCCAGCTTTTCTGATCAGTTTACTGAGCCTGTTGGCATCACCCATGTTGGCACCCTTGCCCCAACACACCACTGCATAGATAATTGTACTGGCAACAACAGACTGGTAGAACATGTGAAGGAGAGGCCTGCATACTCCAAAGGACCTCAGTCTCCTCAGAAAGTAGAGGCAACTCTGGCCCTTCTCGTACACAGCCTCTGTGTTGGTTCTCCACTCAACTCTGTCATCCAGGTGCACCCCCAGGTACTTGTAGGTCCTCACCACATCCATGTCCTCACCATCAATAGTAACAGGGAGCAACGCAGGCTTAGGCTTCCTAAGTACATCACCAGCAACACACAGAAAAGTTGCTGGTGAATGCAGCAGGCCAGGCAGCATCTCTAGGAAGAGGTACAGTCGATGTTTCGGGCCGAGACCCTTCGTCAGGACTAACTGAAAGAAGAGCTAGTAAGAGACTCACCATCTCCTTTGTCTTCCTGATGTCGACCTGCAGATGATTCAGCTTGCACCATTTGACAAAGTCCGCCACCAGAGCCCTGTATTCATCCTCTTGTCTATTGCTGAGTCATCAGAGAATTTCTGCAGATGGCACGACTCAGAGTTGTATTTAAAGTCTAAGGTATACAGTATAAACAGGAAGAGAGCCAATACAATCACCAGCATTGTTTATAGCATTGTCTGACACACCGCTCTGAAACTACACAAACTGTGGTCTGTCAGTCAGGTAGTCCATTATCCAGGATACAATGGAAGTGCCGTTCTGCATTGAACAGAGTTTCCCCCCAGCAATGAGGGCTGTATGGCATTGAAGGCACTAGAAAAATAAAAAAAAACATGATCCTCACAGTGCTGCCCTGCTTATCCAAATGGGAGTAGGCTCTGTTCAGCAGGTAGGTGACAGCATCATCGACTCCAGTGTGCTCCTGGTGGGCAAACTGCAGGGGATCGAGGACTGATCTGACCAGGGGTCAGAGGTTAGTCAGGACCAGCCTCTCTAGGGTCTTCAAGAAGTGTGAGATCAGGGCTACTGGACGGTAGTCATTCAAGATTTTCATTCGGCTCTTCTTGGGTACTGAAACCACATGTGAATTTTTTCACACAGTCAGGACCCTTTCCAGGCCGAGACTCAGATTGAAAATGTGCTGCAGAACTCCACACAGCTGCTCAGCACACTCCTTCAGTACCCTGGGGTTCACACTGTCCGGTCCCAATGCTTTGCCATGTCTGAGTTTCCCCAGAGCCCCTCTCACCTGCTCAGGAGTGAAGCTGAGTCCATGATGACTGGGGAGTTGGTGGAAGATGGGGGCTGGGGGAGGTGAAGACCGGGACGATAGCAGTGGGTATGTGGACATGGAGATGGGAGGTGCAGGGGAAGGAGAGGGTGTAGACACTGGTAGCCCATGTTGTTCATCCACATTATTCCCTGGAGTGTAGGAGAATGAGGGGAGATTTGATAGAGGCAGACAAAATAATGAGGGGTCAGTGCAAGCAGGCTTTTTCCACTGAGATTGGTTGAGACTAGAAATAGAGATAATAGGTTAAAGGTGAAAGGTACATGATGAGAGTATATGGAGGGCTAGGGTCAAAGTTTAGAGTTCAACGTTCAAAGTAAATTTATTATTAAAGTAATATATGTCACCATAGACTAATTTTATTGTGGGCATACCTAATAAATCCATAATAGAACAATAACCATAACTGAATCAATGAAAAACTCCACCAACTTGGGCATTCAACCACTGTGCAAATACAAAAGGAAAGCTATAATAATAATAATAATAAATAAGCAATAAATATCAAGAACTTGAGATGAAGAGACCTTGAAAGTGAGTGCATAGGTTTCAATAGGTACATTTAATGTCAGAGAAATGTATACAATATAAATCCTGAAATTCTTTTTCTTCGCAAACATCCACGAAAACAGAGGAGTGCCTCAGGGAATGAATGACAGTCCCCCCCCCCCCCAGCTCCCCCCTCCCACACACAAGCAGCAGTAAGGCAATAATCCCCCCTCCTCCACCAGCAAAAAAGCATCAGCACTCCCCACCGAGCACTCAAGCATGCAGCAAAGCATCAATAAAGACACAGACTTGCAGTACCCCAAAGACTACTCATTCACTGGGTAATTCGACACACCGCAGGCTTTCTCTCTCCCTAATAAAGGAGAAAGGGGTGTCCCCGTTTCACAGCGAGCGGGGAGACATAACAAACAACATACTGATTTATGATGTTAAAGGTCTGTTGCGTCGCTTTTTCCGAGCTCTGCACCCAGAGAGTTGGCCCCAGGGCTCAGTTCTCTGGACACCCAGCCCACGGCAGCTAACCCGCTGCTCCCGATGTTCCGTGTTCTCCTGTGACACCTCAGTCAGGGGCACCAGCCTTGCATCAGCCTGTCTTCAGTGCCACGAAAATCCAGCATCCTGAAGGTGTGTTAGTCTTCCAGGCCGTGTCCTTGGGATATCAAAAAAGCGGCCGGTCGTGAGGCTCTGAGAGCTGGTCCCATTCCCACAAAGAATCTAAATCAGAGTGTAACTCCAGGTCAGGGTCTTCAAAAGAACCTTGAAAAGGGAAAAAAGAGATATCAAAGATAGAAATAGGCCTGTTTCCGACGATGCAAGCAAAGGAGTCACCGTTTCGTGCCATCGTCACTTCAGTCCAGCTCAGAGCCTCAGAGGCAGTTGTGGTTCAATGTTGCTCAATGGTGGGCAAGTGAAGTTGTGCCCTTTGCTTCAAGTTCCTGAAGGTCCAGTTGTTGTTTGATGGAACCAGGCAGAATAACAGTTCGGTCTGGACTAGATGAGACCAATGCTCTCTTTCTGTGCTACAGTGCTCTGTGACTCTAAAGTTGGAATAAGTAATGAAATTACCAGATTGTTGTAAAACTCATTTTAGTTCATTACTGTCCTTCATGAAACCTATTGAATGTTGAAAGGCCTAGATAGAGTGGATATGGAGAGGATGTTTCCTATAGTGGAAGAGTCTAGAACCAGAGGACACCGCCTCAGAATAGAAGGACATCCCTTTAGAACAGAAATGAAGAGGAATTTCTTCAGCCAGAGGGTGGTGGATCTGCAGAATTCATCGCCGCAGACAATTGTGGAGGCCAAGTCATTGAGTATATTTAAAGTGAAGGTTCATAGGTTCTTGATTTGTTGGGATATTAAAGGTTATAGAGAGAAGGCAGGAGAATGGGGTTGAGCGGGATAATAAATCAGCCATAATGGAATAGTGGGGGCAGACTTGATAGGCTTTATGGTCTAATTCTGCTCCTATGTTTTATGGTCCTGAAAAGAAACCAATGTTCTTCCTCAGTTCAAATCCTATGTGAGACTAGACCAATGTGGTTAACTCTTAATGACTTTTGAAAAGGTTCGGTGTCAGGGCTATAAGGAGTGGCAATAAAATCCAGTAATAACCCTGTCTCATACCAGAATTGAAATTGCTGCCTGACCTGCTGAGTTTCTCCAGCATTTGCCGTCTTGTGATTTTGAAAAGCAACTTGTTTTGAGTGTATGCAAATCAGTTTAATTATAACCAATTGAAACAGCGTTGGCGAGTAAGTAGAGTTCAGAAAGAACAGCTTGTAATTTACAAACGGTCTTTCAGAACACCCCAAAGGTCTGCACGGCCAGCGAACTACCCTTGAAATGCAGACATTGTTGCCATGCAAGAAGTGTGGTAAGTTCCAAAGGCCAGCAATGAAATCATGGGACAATTTTCACCAGGGAAGTTGGCTGAGGGGGTAACAGTTGGTGAGGAAACTCAAGAGAAGTCCCACTGAACTTTTACAGCGTAGTGTCACTGCACTTGTTTATTCCTTCCGAGAGCACAGATTGAAGGCCTTGGTTTAAACAGTTACCTTCCCCAAGCAGTAAGACTGATCAACACCTCCACCCACGAACCTACTCCTCCACACCACCAACCACCACTACTTTATCATTTCCTTTCAGCGTCACCTTGTGTCCGACACTCCTGTGCCTGGTGTCACTTTATGGACATACAATCAATCTATGTATACAACCTAGGCTCAGGTCCTGCTGCTGTCAGTAAGGAGTTTGTATGTCTCTCCATGAGTATGTGTGTTTCCTTCGGGCTTTCCTGTTTCCTCTCGCAGTCTAAAGAGATACTGGTTGGTAAGTTAATTGGTCATTATAAACTGTCCCGTGATAAGGTTAGGACTGGATCAGAATCAGAATCAGATTTAATATCAAACAAGAGAAAATCTGCAGATACTGGAAATCCAAGCAACACACACAGGAACTCAGCAGGCCAGGCAGCGTAGGAGCTTGGCGAAGCGGTCTCCCAATCCACAGCGCCACTACCTGCGCGCTGCCTGTCAGAAGAAGCAGGATCTCCAAGTGGCCACCATTTTAATTCCACTTCCCATTCCCATTCCAATATATTGATTCATGGCCTCCTCCACAGTCGTGATGAGGAACAACACTTTATATTCCGTCTGGGTAGCCCCCAACTTGATGGCATGAACATCGATCTCTCAAACTTCCGGTAGTGCCCCCCACTTCACTATTCCCATCCCCTTTTCCCTTTCTCACCTTATCTCCTTGCCTGCTCATCGCCTCCCGCTGATGCTCCTCCCCCCTTTTCTTCCTTCCATGGCCTTCTGTCCTCTCCTATTAGATTCCCTCTTCTCCAACCCTGTATCTCTTTCACCAACTTCCCAGCTCTTTACTTCACCCCTCCTCGTCCCAATTTCACCTATCATCTTGTGTTTCTCCCTCCCCTCCCCTTCACCTTTTAAATCTACTCTTCATTTTTTTTTCTCCCGTCCTGCTGTAGAGTTTTGGCCAAAAACGTTGACTGTACTCTTTTCCATAAATGCTGCCTGGCCTGCTGAGCTCCTCCAGAATTTTGTGTGTGTTGCTCAGATTCAATATCAGCAGCGTATGTTGTGAAATTTGTTAACTTAATGGAAGCAGTACCATTGCATACATGATAAATATAGAAAAAACTGAATTACAGTAAGTTAATTAATATAGTTTAATTAACTGTATTAGTTAATTAAAAATAGTGCAAAAACAGAAATAATAGAACAGTGAGGTAATGTTCATGGGTTCAATGTCCATTTAGGAATCAGATATCAGAGGGGAAGAATCTGTCCCTGAACTGTTGAGTGAATTCAGGGATTGCTGGGTGATGCAGCTTCAACTACTGGAAGGGCTTATTCTATGCTGTCCCTCAATGAATGAACGAATGAACGAATAAATAAATAAATAAGTCACCTTGAGTATTTATACTTATTGTGTTATTTTCTTGTGTCCTTTATCTTATTGTGTGTGTTTTTTCAATGCTGCATCTGATCTGTAGTAACAATTATTTCGTTCTCCTTTACACTGGACTCATTGCAATTTGCCTATTGCTACAATAGGTCAATGGCAGATGCGGTTTCAATGGCTCTTCACATGGCTCTTCATCTGGACGATATAAACACCTATGTCAGGATACTGTTCGTCAACTATAGCTCAGCATTTAACACCATCATTCCCACAATCCTGATTGATAAGTTACTAAACTGGGGCCTCTGCAATTGGATCCTCAACTTCCTAACTGGAAGACCACAGTCTGTGCGGATTGGTGATAACAGCTCCTCCTCACTGACAAACAACACTGGTGCACCTCAGGGGTGTGTGCTTAGCCCACTGCTCAACTCTCTCTATACCCCATGACTGTGTGGCTAGGCATAGCTCAAACACCATATACAAATTTGCTGATGATACAACCATTATTGGTAGAATCTCAGATGGTGATGAGAGAGCATACGGGAGTGAGATATGTCAACTAGTGGGGGTGTCACAGCAGCTCAGTTTTTGAGGACAGCCTGCTCCAGGCAGATTTACAGCTGTACCATATTCTTTCCATTTCTTGATGACTGACTTAACTGTGCTCCAAGGGGTACTCAGTGACTTGGAAATTTTCTTGTATCCATCTCCTGACTTGTGCTTTTCAATAACCTTTTTATGGAGTTCCTTGGAGTGTTCTTTTGTCTTTATGATGTAGTTTTTGCCAGGATACTGACTCACCAGCAGTTGGACCTACCAGATACAGGTATATTTTTACTACAATCAATTGACACATTTTGACTGCACACAGGTCTCCAAAAACTGATCTCCATTAACTTATTATGTGATGTCTAAAGTCAATCGGCTGCACCTGTGATGGTTTGGGGTGTCATATTAAAGGAGTGAATAATTATGCAATCAATGGTTTTGTGTTTTATATTTCCGAATAATTTAGATCACTTTGTGGAGATCTGTTTTCACATTGACACAAAGTGTTTTTCTGTTGATCAGTATCAAAAAACCAAATTAAATCCACTGTGATAAACAATAAAACATGAAAACTTCCAAGTTGGTGAATAGTATTTAGAGGCACTGTACATTAGGGACATTTAAGAAACTCTTATGTAGGTACAAAGATCAATGAAAAATGGAGGGTTATGTGGTTGGGAAGGATTAGATTGATCTTAAAGTAAATTAACAGGTCAGCACAACACTGTGGGCTGAAGGGCCTGTGTCATACAGAAACAGCAGACGCTGGAGCTATTCAGAGGACAGGCAGTGCCTATGGTGACATAAAGAGTTACTGCTTCAGGTCAGTCCAGGAAAGGTAATGTCAGAAGAAATGTGATTTAACCT
The DNA here is from genome assembly GCF_963921235.1 of Mobula hypostoma. Lineage (NCBI taxonomy): Eukaryota > Metazoa > Chordata > Chondrichthyes > Myliobatiformes > Myliobatidae > Mobula > Mobula hypostoma. The sequence continues at coordinate 2,658,558 of NC_086121.1, forward strand.
GCAGAGGAGAATCTGTGGAGCAAGTAAAGAGAAGGGTGACAATAGGATGGAGTAAAGGGGATGGTGACAATTGGATGGAAAGTAAAGGGAATGGTAATGATAGAATAGAGAGAGTAAAGGGAATGGTGACGATAGGATAGAGAGAGTAAATGGAATGGTGGTGATAGGATGGAGATTAAAGGGAATGGTGATGATAGGATGGTGGTAGAATATTAGGAACATGGGATGATGTGCCCTGGAATTGACTCCAAATGTTGTGGGAATAGTTGAGTGATGGGCAAGTGAAATTATCTCTTTTTGATCAGGAGCCTGATGGTTGAGAGCTGCATTATTCCACTGCCCTGTGAGATCTACCTGTCCCAGCTTGTACAGCAGAGCAAAAGCAGCCCAGTGCGCAGTGTCTTATGGCGGGGGGGGGGGGGGGGGGAGAGAAAGAGAGGAAAAGAGGGAGGGAGCATGGGAGAGAGAACAAGAGTGAGAGAGGGGGAGATAGAGAGAGTGGAGAAAGAGAGGGGGAATGAAAGAGAGAGGGAGAATAAAAGACGGGGAGGGAAAGGGTGAAGAAATGAAAGAAAGAAGAGAGTGAGGGAATATGGAAAGAACGAGAGAGATGGGAAGAGAGGGTGGGGTGGAGAGAGTGAAGGGGAGAAGGTCAGTAGAGATGGGAGAATGAGAGAGAGATGGAGATATGTGGGAGGATAGAAAGAGAATGGGAAGGTGGGAAGAGAGGTAGAGGTTAGAGAATGTGAGGGGAGAAACACAGAAAGATATAAAGTGAGAGAAAGGGGGAGGACTAGTGAGGGGGTGGGAAGAGAGAGAGAAGAGAGAGGGCTACAGCGAGAGAGGGAAGGAGAAAGAGGGAGATTGAGGGAAGGAGAAAGAGAGGGATAGAGGGAAGGAGAGGGAGAGAGGGGAAGAGAGAGGGGAAGAGAGAGGGAAAGAGAGAGCGAGGAGGGGGGAAGCAGGGAGGGAAGGAGAAAGTGAGGGAGAGAGAGGGGGAGGGAAGGAGAAAGTGAGGGAGAGAGAGGGGAAGAGAGAGAGGAAGAGGGAAGGAAAGAGGGAGGGGAGGAGAGAGTGAAAGAGAGAGAGACGGAAGCAGGGAGGGAGAGAGAAAGAAAAAGAGAGGGGAAAGGAGGGAGAGAGAAGGGGAAGGAGAGAGTGATTTATCTATTTCCGTATTTATTTACTTGTGGGTCCACTGTTCCCGTTGCAGGCCGGCCCGCATACAGCCGAGGCCTCTCTCTGTGTCTGGCAGAGAATCACGGTTTATAACTTCAGAAATGTCAGAGTGCGGTCGGCGCTGAGGAAACTCCGGGGCTCTGGAACCCCGCCCGCGCCCGCAACCGCACCCGCTGGGCGGGAGCAGAGGAGAGGAGAGAGGAAGCTGGAGCCCGAGCCGGAGCCGGGGGCGGTGTCCTGGGCGGCGAGGTGGGTTGGCCCGGGAGCCGGCTCGGAGCGAATAGAAAGGCGGCCGGCCTATCACACACCCCTCGTACGTCAGCCATTGACACATCCAATCCCGCGGCCGGTGGCGACACACAAAGAGCGGATCAGGTTGCTGCCCCAGGCCGGCTTATCTTCCGCGGGCGACCGAGTAGCGGGCAGACGCGCCTCATCGGCCGGGACACAGCAACGCGAACCGGGACAAGATGGCGAGCGAGACGGCCGACGGAAAGGTGAGAGCCGGGCGGGAGGGGGCTTCGGCGCAGGACGCTGCCGCGATTTGGGGCATCGCGTCCCCGGACCGGTTCCCCGTGCCCCGGACCGGCTGGCCGGATCGGGTCGGTCATTCCTGCCTCCCCCCGAGGAGCGCGTTGAGTCTGTGCGGGAGAGGAGCCCGTGTTACCGAGCGAGCGAGCGAGCCCTCTCCCCGCGGAAAGCGCCGGAGCCGGCACCGGAGGGCCGAGGGCTCACACGGCCAGGCAGAGGGGCAGCAACAGACGCAAAATGCTGGAGGGACTCGGCGGCACCTGATAAGCGGTCCAGGACTCGGGCCGAGACCCTTCCCGATGACCCGGAACGTCGACTCCATGTTCCCCTCATCGACCGGCGGAGCTCCTCCAGCTTTGTGTGTGTGTTGCTCTGGATTTCCAGCGTCTGCAGGATCTCTCGTGTTCACAGTCGGTCCGCAGCCGCCGGCCCGGTCCCATCCATGCCCGGAGCCCCAGTCAGCGGCTGGCCAGCCCTTCCCTTCCCTTCCCTTCCTCTCCACAGTGAGGTTTAGTCATACTGTATTTCATCACCCTGAGCTGGTCGCCGCTTCTCCCACGGCAGTGCGGAGTGTCTCCGCATATCTCCTGCATTTCGGTCAGATACCCAGCCTTTACAGATTTAGTCCCATTGTTTTTAAACCCCCAACTGGGCTTAATTACGCGGGTCGCGCCGACTCGTCCCGCGTAAACACTTCCTATCCGGCGAGTCATTCAAACGCCCTCGCTCAGAAGCCGGTATACAGTAGATATAATGGCGGAGGGGATAAGTTCTCCCTGAAACTTTGGGTGTGTGTCTTTAGGCTCTTGTATCTCTTCCCTGCTGGTAGCAATGTGCTGGGTGATGGGGGTCCTTTATTGAGGGATGCCTCCTTTTCCAGGCACCGCGCTTTGAAGTTGTGCTCAGTGCTGGGAAGGTTAGTGCCCATGATGGAGCTGGCTGAGGTTACATCTCTGCAGCTTTTTGTGTGGTTCTGTGCCGTGGCCCTCCGCACCAGACGGTGATGTTAGACTGTCACCCTGGGATTACCACCGAACGGGGTCGTGATTCCCAATAACACATCCCAGACAGGGGTCGGGAACTCTCAGCAAAAGCGTGTCTGATAATGGCTGGGGTTTGTCATGTGTGGGGACCGGGCACCGCTCTCCGCCCTCGCTCGAACCAATCGCAGGCTGCCCGGCCTCCCCAAGGGCCTCGGTTTAAAGCAGTGTTTCCCCGGTGCACCGCGCTCTGGCTTTTATTGGGAGCCGAGAGACGTAGCCTTCAACGTGTTGCGACAAGCAGTGTGTGTGTGTACGTGAGGAAGAGAGCGTAGCCGCCTGTCGCCATCGGCGCGGAGGCGCAGGGTCTCGGAAGCGACCCTGTGATTTCTGTGTGGGGGGATTTAGTATCATTTACTGCTCCCCATGTCATTCTTACAATGGCTTTGGACTCTGAACCGACTATAATCTGCATTTCCCATGTTTATCTGTGTGTGTCTTTCTCCGTACGTATATCTGTGTGCTTTCCTGTCATGTCTGGCTCTGACTGTCTGTCTCTATATACATATACCTGTGTGCCTTCCTGTGGATGTGTCTATGTGGCTCAGTATGTGTGTGTCTCTGTGCCTTCCTGCGTGACTGAGTGTGTGTACGCGTGTGCCATGCCTGGGTGAGTTTCTTTAGTAGTTTCTTTATTACCAAATTAGGAAGGTAACTAGTGGTTGACTTTTTTTGCCTTCTACCTTGGCTACTCATTATGGTACTGTGGCTGCAGATATGGGAAAACTAGCCTCTGTATATCATTTGTTCTAACCACGGCGTTTAATGTGGATTTTAATCATTTGTGACGGTTACTTTTTTGTCGTCTTCTGCTCCCTGGGCAGAGACATCAGTTGGTGGCTGAAAAATGCGGACCTACTGGTCAGGTCATGTGAAAGGATATGGGAGCTTAAGTACTTGCAGGGATCTGTTGTGTAGCAACAGTGAATGTCATAAATTCCTAATCAGCACGATCTGTATGTACCAGACAGGGGGAAAAAAAACTTGCTGATCTTCAGTTTGCTAAAATAACATGGCTCCACGCTAATTGTCCCAGTGTTTTGAATGTAGATAGGTTTCCCTTTGTTCAGTTATACATACACTCCGTATACCCATGTACCTGCACATTAATGCAAATATCTATGCTCTGCTAGAAGTGACAGGTTTAAGTAAAGAACTACCTCAATCTTTCCTCACTGGGCAATCAGTCAACGTCACAATGAATTTCCTCACACTCCTCCTTGTGATTAAGATCATGTGAATAATACCCCAAGGATTTACAACAAGTTATGTATTTCAATATACATTTTATATACTGTATATAAATATTACTATTGTTAGCATGTACACTCAGTGGTTGTATTATTAGGTACACCTCATTAATGTAAATACTTAATCAGCCAATCATACGGCAGTAAGTCAGTGCATGACAGTATGCAGACATGGTCAAGAGGTTCGGTTGTTCAGACCAAACATCAGAACGGGGAAGAAATGTGATCTAAATGAGTGTGGAATGATTGTTGGTGCCAGACGGGGTGGTACTACAAATCAACAGTTATTTTCACCAAACTTAGTTACAAATTAATGGGTTTTGAAGGTGAACTCCTCAGTTCTCTCCTCACAGATGCTGCTGAGACTCGCTGCTGTTATTTCAAATTTTCAGCATGTCTTTTTTTTCAAGCTTTAAAGCATTTGTGTTGATCGATGTAAATGTATACAGGTTTGAGGAGTGTTTAGTGGCTTTAGGCCTGTCCCATTTGAAGCTTAGAGAATGGGTGGGGTATCTAATTGAAACCTATGAAGTAGTGAAAGGCTGAGGTAGGTTGTGGAGAGAATGTTTCCTATAGGGACCAGAGGGCACAGTCTCAGAATAGAGGGACGTCCATTACGATCAGAGATGAGGAGGAATTTCTTTAGCCAGTGGTTGGTGAATCATTGCCACAGACAGCTGTGAAGGCCAAGTCAAAGCGGGGGTTGATAGGTAACACACATCAAAGCTGCTGGTGAACACAGCAGGCCAGGCAGCATCTCTAGGAAGAGGTACAGTTGACGTTTCAGGCCGAGACCCTTCGTCAGGACTCGGCCTGAAATGTCGACTGTACCTCTTCCTAGAGATGCTGCCTGGCCTGCTGCATTCACCAGCAACTTTGATGTGTGTTGCTTGAATTTCCAGCATTTGCAGAATTCCTTGTGTGGGGGTTGATAGGTTCTTGATTAATCAGGGTGTCGAAGTTTACGGTGAGAAGTCAGGAGAATGGGGTTGAGAGGGCTAGTAAATCAGCCATGATGAAATGGTGGAGCAGACTCAATAGGCTCAGTGGTCAAATTATACTCCGACGTGTTTGATTTCACGGTCTATATCTCTGTGCATGTGCTCTGCTTGTAAAGCACTAACATCCATCCCTGGAGTAGTGTGTGACAGTGACTCAAACATTTTTGGAAGGTACACAGGTGGAACTGGAGAAAATAGAAAAATGAAAGGGTCCGTGGCTGGTTGTTGTATCCAACAGCGACAGGAAGCTTGTGTGGAACAGTTTTTAAAGCTGAAGAGCCCTTGCACTGGGGCAGTCCCACTCTCTCAACCTTGGAATTCTGGGTCTAGTGGTACGTTGCAGTGATTGACCATGAATTCTGAGCCTCATTGTGCCCGTCACTCTCTGGAGATGGTTGCAGAACCACCTTTCTAGTTGTTGGAAGTCATTCCACTACCTCCCCCCAGTCCATTGGAGCTGACTTCCCATACTAGGACAGGCATGACCCTATCTCACTGGGGTATGAGGCCTGCCAGCTGCCCGCAACTGCGTTACCCTGCCTGTTGAAGTGGTATACCGGGGGGGAGGGAGGGGTGGCTGCTGTCACATGCAAACAGCTACTGGGAGCTGAGTATTCGGTGGGGACCAGAGGTGAGCGAGCTGCCTCAGATTGGACGTAACAGGCCCCATCACCAGAGGTGTTCCTCCTCCCTAGACATCCTAAACACCCAGATTAATTGTACGGTAGGTTAGAAGGACAGCACAGCATTGTGGGCTGATGGGCTTGTAATGTTCTTTGTTCTCTGTGGAGATCTAAACCGCACTGCCAGGGAGAGTAAACAGTTGACGTTTTGTGCCAGGGTCCTTCACCATGAGTTCTGATGATGATTTTTACCTGATACCTCAACTGTTTATCCCCCTCCGTAGACGCTGCCTGACCTCTTGAGTTCCCAGGCTATTTTTTGTGTGTTGCTCTGGACTTCCAGCATCGGCAGAGTCTATTTCATTAGAGATTTTGCAGATGTTGGAAATCTTGAGCAAAATGCTGCAGGAACTCAGCAGGTCGGGCAGCATCTGTGGAGGGGGGATAAACAGACCTGTCAGAAGAGAAAAGAGATGTCTGATTCAATCCCGCCCATTTAACCTTGTGAAGGATCTCGGCCTGAAACGTAGGGTAAGAGGCTGTTCATCAGGGCTGGAAAGGAAGGGAGGCAGAAGTGAGAATAAGGAGGTAGATAATCTGTTTTTGATGTAGCTTGTGAGTAAGTATTCGCCCAAATTCCATGTAGATGGGTAAGCTCTCCCAAAGAGTACCTCAGAGTTTTAACATCTGTCGGAGAGAGCTGGCACAGCCTTGATCTTAACAGCCAATCTGAAGTGTCCCTACAGCCATGTAGTTCTGCACGTACCTGTCAACTTGGATTAAGGGCTTACGGCCCTTAAAGGGAGACACACTCACAACAGTGTGCTGAAACAGATGATCTGTTGGTGAACCACAGCGACAAAAGAAGGGCTTTTGAAAGTCTTCATGGTGCAGAGCCACCGGTGGGGTTTGATGTTCTGTCTATTATTAAGGACTCCCACCACCCAGGACATGCCATCTTCACATTGTTACCATCAGGAAGGAGATACAGAAGCCTGAAGACACACACCCAGCGATTCAGGAACAGCTTCTTCCTCTCTGCCAGCTAATTCCTAAATGGGCATTGAACCCACAAATGCTACTTCACTTCTTAAAAGTTATTTTTGTTTTTGCACTACTATTCTTAATTTAAGTATTTAATATACATGTGGTTACTGTAATTCAGTTATTTTTATTCTCTATATTTATCATGTATTGCATTATACTGCTGCTGCCAAGTTAGCAAATTTCACAACATAATGCCAGTGATATTAAATCTGATTCTGACCCCGAGCTTTGTCAGTGTGGGTTTGCATGTTCTCCCCGTAACTTTATATTTGTGTAGAGGTATTGAACTCTACTTCCAGTCCCTTCACTAGGTTGAATGGGTGAATCAGAATGAAGCAGTTTGAATGAAGGATGTCGGCCTGAAACGTTGGCTCTTTATTTTCCTCTATAGACGCTGCCTGACCTACTGAGTTCAATTTTGTGTGTGGAGTTTTCAAGGGATATGGGCTAGGTGACGTTGAGTCAGAATCCTCCTGACCTTTCTGACAAGTCTGTTTATCCCCCTTCACAGATGCTGCCTGACCTGCTGAGTTCCTGCAGCATTTTGTGCGTGTTGCTCAAGATCTCTGGCATCTGCAGCACCTCTAACACGAGATTCTGCAGATGCTGGAATCCAGAGGAGCTCAGCAGGTCAGGCAGCATCTATGGAGAGGAGTAAACAGTTGATGTTTTGGGCGAGAACCTTCATTAGCTTTCATGATCAAGGGTCCGTAGATGCTGCCTCACCTGCCAGGTTCCTCCAGCATTTTGTGTGTGTTGCTCAAGAGTTCCAGGATCTACAGGATTTCTTGTGCTTGCAAACAGAATACGTTTATTTTCATACTGTGGTCAGGCTGCAGACTAACTTAGGCTTGTTACAATGCACAATTGCTTCTAAAGATACATCGCCCACCTCCACTGGGGCATGGGCTGCTGACAGCAGCCCACCAGAGTCCTCTGTCTTGGGTCAGTCTTTCAAATTGTCCCCATGTGTCGCCTCTGACCCTCCTTCTCCCAGGGATGAAGTCTTTAGAACTTCTGTTGGCATTTCTATAGTTCTGGGTTTTTACAGGATGTGGTTGCTAACCCGTATGCCCAACCATCCTCTTTTCTTGTGAAATAATCAATGGTGAATTTGTGTGCCATTAGGGTGAAATATTTTGGGGTGACCTGATATTCCGAAAAGCGTGGTAGAAATGAGATGAGGTTATGCTGGGACACTGCTGGGTAACACAATCCTTCCTGAATCCACCGGACAGTCAGGTTGTAGCACTGGCCGAATCAATGACGCAAGCAGTATAAAATGTCTCCTGGCCTGTGCGACCACAGAATATCCGGTTGCACTCTGCAGCGAAGTCACTTGATGTGCTCACGTGGAGGGCACGGTTAAAGGACACAGATATATTGGGAGGAGGCCGTTAATCTCCTGCTGGAGGCTGTCAGGGGTCAGGAGGGTTTGTTTGGACCGGTGACAGTACAGTATTAAATAATCATGGAGTAGGAAGTGTGGGTTGTACCTGTACAGGAGACTGCAGTCCTGTGCTGCCAGGAGAGTCAGAGGTACACAGCATGGAAACAGACCCTTTGTCTCCACTTTAATGATCAGCTTTATTTGTCACACGTACATCGAAACGTTCGAACCTGCAGTGAAGTGTCGACCAGCATGTGCTAGGTGCAGCCTGCGAATGTTTCCACGCTCTTCGAACGTGGCAGGAAACCAGAGCACCCGGAGGAGACAAGAAGGCACGAACTTCTTGCAGACAGTTACTTGGCAGGAATTGACCCCTGTTCGGTGGTGCTGTGAAATGTTATGCCTGCTGATATGCCACTGTGCTGCCCAGGATCATATCCAAGTTAGCCTCCTCTGCCCTTGTCCCTCTCAACCTGTTTTTCCAGTACACTAGTGTAAAAGAGAATGAGATAATTGTTACTCTGGATCCGATGCAACACAGTAATAATAAAAAAACAATAAATATGAACACATCAGATAGCTTGTATACATAGATTGTATGTCCATAAAGTGATGCTAGGCACAGGAGTGTCTGTACATAAGGGGACTCTGACAGGAAATGATAAAGTAGTGGTGGTTGGGGGTGTGGAGGGGTGAGTTAGTCGGTGGAGGTGTTGATCAGCCTTACTGCTTGGGGAAAGTAACTGTTTTTGAGTCTGGTGGTCCTGGTGTAGATGCTACGTTGCCTCCTCCCTGATGGGAGTGGGACAAACAGTCCATGAGCAGGGTGGGTGGAATCCATCATGATGTTACTGGCCCTTTTCCAGCACCTTTTGGTATATATGTCCTTGGTGTTGAGTAGGCTGATGCTGGTGGTGCGTTGGGCAACTTTGACTACCCTCCAGTTAGCTGCAGTGCTGTTTCCATACCATGCAGGGATGCAGCTTGTCAGGGTGCTGTCTACTGTGCATCTGTACAATCACCTGAGTATAGATATACATAGTCCAGCTCTCTTGGCCTCCTACGAAAGCAGAGGTGAAGAAGTTAATGTAGGAGGTCGGTCCCTGATTGCCAGTGTGAGTCACTGGAAATGATGTGCTGAGCTGCATTCTCCGTCGAGGTCGTGGCTCAGACTGAGTTGTTCTTTAAGGTAGATTGGATGTGAAACTCCGCGAGACCCTTGTCAAAGCCAGCATATCCTTTCTTAGATAAGGGGCCCAAAAGTGCTCACAATACTCCAAGTATGTTCTGGCCAATGCTTATAAAATCTCAGCATTACATCCTTTCTTTTAGATTCCAGTCCTCTCAAAATGAATGCTAAGATTGCAGCATTTGTCTTCTTTACCGCTAACTAAACCTGCGAGTTAACCTTTGGGGAATCCTGCACAAGGACTCCTCAGTTCCTTGAGAGAAAATCATATCTTAAAAATTGATTGGCCCAAAGTTAACAAAGTAATAATCCTCAGAAAATTTGCTCACGTCCACTGTTCACAGAAAAAATAACTCCTTCATACTGGTGAACAGGAAATTACATTAGACAATTTCAATTCTTTGATCTTGATGGGAGTGGGTCCATTGTACCTATCACAACACTTCCACTGGCAGCTCGTTCTGTAGACCGTCGCCATCCCCTCCACCCTCCATGTGAGTGAGAAACTTAACCCTCAGATCCCTTGTAAGTGTTTGAGTCAGCCTTGGGGCTCTGGCCATCTTCACCACTGGTCCTTATTCAAAGTTCAAAGGAAATTGATTATCAAAGTACACGTATGTCACTGTATACACCCTGAGATTCATTTTCTGGTGGGCATTCACAGCAAATGCAAAGAAATACAACAGAATCAATGAAAAACCACAGAATAAAACTGGCAATGTGCAAAAGACAACAAACTGTGCAAATACAAAAAGAAAAAAAAAAGAAATGTTAATAAATAAACATAACTATTAAGAACATGAGATGAAGAGTCTCTGAAAGTGAATCCATAGGTTGTGGGAACAGTTAGTTCAGTGAAGGGGTGAGTGAAGTTATCCCCATTAGTTCAAGAGTCTGATGGTTCCTGAGCCTGGTGGTGTGGGTCCTGAGGCTCCTGTACCACCTTCCTGATGGCAGCAGCGAGAAGAGAGCATGACCTGGGTGGTGGGGTCCCTAATAATGAATGCTGCTTTCCTTTGACATGGAGGATGTATTGGTCAGAGCTGCCCTTCGGCCTTTTGGGAGAGATTTCTGTCAGGGTTCTGGGGTCTGGTTCCTGCTGGCAACGTGAAGGGAACTTGTGCAGGCCATCAGAATTAGTTTTAATATCACCGGCATGTGTCATGAAATGTCTGTTTGAGGCAGCAGTTCATTCCAATACATAATAAAATGATAAATTATAATGTCATGTATACATAAGTAGACCAACAAAAAAGCAAAAAATAAGAAAAATACTGAGTTAGTGTTTATGGGTTCAATGCCCATTTCAGAAATCCATTGGCAGAGAGGAAGAAGCTGTTCCTAAATCATTGAGTGTGTGTGTCTTCAGGCTCCTGTACCTCCCTGATTGTAGCAATGTGAAGAGACATGTCCTGGGTGTTGCGGGGGTGGTGTCTGTAATAATGGATGCTGCCTTTATGAGTCATTGCCTTTTGAAGGTGTCCTCGATTCAGGGGGAGCTGATGCCCTCAATGGAGCTGGCTGAGTTCACAATTTCCTGCAGCTTTTTCTGATCCTGTGTAGTGGCCCCTCCGTACCAGGTGTCAGTCCCTGGACAGATGTCGTTACAGGGCTCAGCCTTAGACTGAAGTTAAAAACCCAGTAAATGGCTGTTGGTGATTATCTCCGAATGCCTGTTAAAATCGTTCCTATAGAATGGCGTGCGTGCCAATGGTCACAAAATGCTGGAAGAACTCAGAAAGTCAGCCCGCATTTACAGTGGGGAATAAATAGTTGATAGTTTAGACTGAGACCCTTCATCAGGACAATGTTGTCCTCTGGTCCCATGCTTGTAGCCTGTGTCATGAACTGGTCTCAGTTGTATCTACATAGTTTGTTGACAGACAGTTAAATTAGTCTATTTCCCAGGAAGTTTGTTTAACAGTAGGCTATCTCAGGAGCTTTCTTCTGTGAAAGGATTTAGAGAAGAGGCTTATGAAGTCAATGAAAATCAAAAATAATTATACATTGAGTGAATGTGACAAGGGTGTTTCCAGGCGTGGGAGAGGAGGTAATGATACCAGGAATGACAAGGTTAATGTTTGAGGAACATTTAGATTAGATTAGATTAGATTACGAGGACACGCAGTCCTCTTTTATTGTCATTTAGTAATGCATGCATTAAGAAATGATACAATGTTCCTCCAGAATGATATCATTGAAACACAAGACAAACCAAGATTGAAAAATTGACAAAACCACATAATTATAACATATAGTTTCAACAGTGCAAAGCAGTACCGTAATTTGATAAAGAACAGACCATGAGCACGGTAAAAAAAAGTCTCAAAGTCTCTCGAAAGTCCCATCATCTCACGCAGACGGTAGAAGGAAGAGAAACTCTTCCTGCCATGAGCTTCCAGCGCCGCAAACTTGCCGATGCAGCACCCCTGCCTCTGGGTGCCAGGCTCTGGCACTGATGGCTCTGGTTGTAAACTCGTTAGAGTTTAGAGGAATGGGGAGGGGGATCTCATTGAAACTTGCCAAGTATTGAAAGGCCTAGATAGAGTGGATGTGGGGAGAATGTTTCCTACAGTGGGGGAGTCTAGGACCAGAGGTCACAGATAAAGTGGATGTAGAGAGTATGTTTCCTATAGTGGGGGAGTCTAGGACCAGAGGGCACAGCCTCAGAATAGAGGGACATCCCTTCAGAACAGAGATAAGGAAGAGTTTCTTAAGCTGAGGTTGGTAGCTCTGTGGATTTCATTGCCATAGATGTGTGTGTCTGTGTATGCTTGTATAATTCTGCTGACCAAATGTTATATTATGTAATTCTGAGGCTTTATAAGGTGCTGGTGAGGCCTCACTTAACCATATAACCATATAACAATTACAGCACGGAAACAGGCCATCTCGGCCCTTCTAGTCCGTGCCGAACTCTTACCCTATCCTATTCCCACCGACCTGCACTCAGCCCATAACCCTCCATTCCTTTCCTGTCCATATATCTATCCAATTTAACTTTAAATGACAACATAGAACCTGCCTCAACCACTTCTGCTGGAAGCTCATTCCACACAGCTACCACTCTCTGAGTAAAGAAGTTTCCCCTCATGTTACCCCTAAACTTTTGTCCTCTAATTCTCAACCCATGTCCTCTTGTTTGAATCTTCCCCACTCTCAATGGAAAAAGTCTAACCACCTCAACTCTATCAATCCGCCTCATAATTTTAAACACCTCTATCAAATCTCCCCTCAACCTTCTACGCTCCAAAGAATAAAGACCTAACTTGTTCAATCTTTCTCTGTAACTTATGAGATGAAACCCAGACAACATTTTAGTAAACCTCCTCTGTACTTGGAGTACTGTGAGTAGTTTTGTGCCCCTTGTTTAAAAAAGAATGTGCTGGCATTGGAGAGGGTCCAGAGGAGGCTTAGAAGAATGATCCTGGGAATGAAAGGGTTAACGTATGTGGACCGTTTAAGGAATATGAATCTAAAGGATCTGGAGGCAGATAAAACGACCCTTGGTGTCGTTTGGATCTCTGACTCCATTTAGTGAAGCGGAGGAAGTGTGGTGTGATTTACATTGTGATTGCGAAACAGGGAAGTCAGTTTCAAGTAAAATTGACTGTGACCTTGGTGAAAGGAGAACAAGTTCTAGAACTTTCGTGGAATAGATTATTGTCCCGCTCTTCACAGTAATGGTTATTCCCTGGAATGGTGCCTTTCCATGTCTCTCCACACTGGAACGCCAATCACAACTGCCATCTCGCTCTCTTCACAAGGTCAAATTTAGAATCAGGTTTATTATCACTGACGTACACAGTGAAGTTTGTTGTATGTTGAGCAATACATACAAATAATTCCAAAAGGAATATTCTCTCCATGGCCATCTTATTGGATGCCTCCTCTTCCTAATAAAGTGATCACGGAGTGTATCTTCGTGACCTACTGCTGCTGTAGCGCCATCCAGTTCTAGGTTCGACCTGTTTTGTGTTCAGAGATGCTCTTGTACACGCCAATGTTGTAATGTGTGGCTATTTGAGTTAATATTGTCTTCCTTTCAGCTTGAGCTGGTCTGGCCATTCTCCTCTGATTTCTCTCATTAACAACGAATGCAAGAAAATCTGTACATGCTAGAAATCCAGAACAATACATAGAAGACGCAGGAGGAACTCAGCAGGCCAGGCTGTATCTATGGAAAAGAGCAAACAGTCAACATTTCGGGCCGAGACCCTTCATCAGTCAATGTGGACTGTTTGCTCTTTTGTGTAGAAGCTGCCTGACCTGCAGGGTTCCTCCAGTGTTTTGTGTGTGTAGCTGTCTCATTAACAAAGAGTTTTCACCCACAGAAAAGCTGCTTGCTGGATGCTTTTTTTGTTTTTGGCACCACACTCTGTAAATGTTCATGTTCTGCATGAAAACCCCAGGAGATCATCCGTTTCTGAGATACTCAAACCACCCTGTCTGGCACCAACAATCATTTCAGAATCAGGTTTATTACCACTGTCATGTTTTCTGAAATTTGTTAACTTAGCAGCAGCAGTTCAATGCAACACATAAAATAGAAAAAGAAGGAAAAAATAAAAATAATATTAAATAAGTAAATCAATTACAGTATGCATATTTTGAATAGATTAAAAATTGTGCAAACCCCTCTCCCCAGAAATAATATATATTAAAAAGTGAGATAGTGTTCACGGGTTCAGTGTCCATTTAGGAATCAGGTGGCAGAGGGGAAGAAGCTGTTCTTGAATCACTGAGTGTGTGCCTTCAGGCTTCTGTACCTCCCACCTGATGGTAACAGTGAGAAAAGGGCATGCCCTGGGTGCTGGAGGTCCTTAATAATGGACACTGTCTTTCTGAGACACCACTTTTGAAGATGTCCTGGGTACTTTGTAAGCTAGTGCCCAAGATGGAACTGACTAGATTCACAACCCTCTGCAGCTTCTTTCGGTCCTGTGTAGTAGCCCCTCCATACCAGACAGTGATGCAGCCTGTCAGAATGCTCTCCACAGTACAGCTATAGAAGTTTTTGAGTGTATTTGTTGACATGCCAAATCGCTTCAAACTCCTAATGAAGTGTAGTTGCTGTCTTGCCTTCTTTATAACTGAATCGATAAGTTAGGACCAGGTTAGATCCTCAGAGATCTTGACACCCAGGAACTCGAAACTGCTCACTCTCTCCACTTCTGATCCCTCTATGAGGATTGGTATGTGTTCTTTCGTCTAACCCTTCCTGAAGTCCACAATCAGCTCTTTCGTCTTACTAACGTTGAGTGCCAGGTTGTTGCTGCGACACCACTCCACTAGTTGGCATATCTCACTCTTGTATGCCCTCTTGTCTCCATCTGAGATTCTACCAACAATGGTTGTATCAGCAGCAAATTTATAGATGCTATTTGAGATGTGCCTAGCCACACGGTCATGGGAATAAGAGAGTAGAGCAGTGGGCTAAGCACATACCCCTGAGGTGCACCAGTGTTGATCGTCAGTGAGGAGATATTATCACCAATCCGCACAGATTGTGGTCTTCTGGTTAGGAAGTCAAAGGTCCAATTGCAGAGGGAGGTACAGAGTCCCAGGTTCTGTAACTTCTCAGTCAGGATTGTGGGAATGGTGGTGTTCAGTGCTGAGCTATAGTTGATGAACAGCATCCTGACATCCGTGTTTCCACGGTCAAGGTAGCTTGGATCACATTTCTTCCTCATTCTCATGTTTGGTCTGAGCCACAACTGAACCTCTTGACCATGTCTGCATGCTTTTATGTATTGAATTGCTGCCACGTGATTGGCTGATTAGATATTTGCATTAATGAGCAGGTGTACAGATGTCCTCTGAGTATAGAAAGAGAGCAGAATTGTGATGTGTTCTGTGTTCATTGAGAAATCTGATGGTGGATGGAAAGAAGCTGTTCCTGAAACAATGAGTGTGTGTCTTCAGGCTCCTGTACCTCCTCTGTGATGGTAATACTGAGAGCAGAGCTTGTCCTGGGTGCTGAGGGTCCTTAGTGATGGAAGCTAACTTTTTGAAGCATTGTTTTTTGAAAATGACCTTAATGTATGTGGATCCTTGTACTGAAAGAGCTGGCTGTACTTGCAACTTTTCCGATGTGACCCCTCTTCTATACCAGTTGTTGATGCAACCAGTCAGAATGCTCTGCACGGTACAACTGTAAAATTTTACTTTGACTGTGGTTTTGAGAGATTTGCTGCTGTCACTGGTGGGAAACTCGTGATGAAATATAGCTGCTGTTGTGCTTTCTTCGTGATTGTATCAGTATGTTGGGCATAGGGTGGATCTCCTTCTCCTTTCTCTTCACCCACTTCAAAGATTGTCCTGCCCTTCATTCAGGACTCTTCCATGCCCTTCCCACCTCTACACCTCCCCTGACAAATCCCTAAAATCAGGACCTGTTTACCTGGGAATGTCCGTGGGAATGCCAGGACCATGACCCATGCTGTAAAGAATCAAGGGTCAACTTATTCACCCTAGACATTTCCTTTTATTAGGAATTTGCTGTGCTGTGTTGGTCAGGGTGAGACGTGCAACAGAAAACAACACCATTCAACAATTATACTTAATACTTTAATACTTAATACTTTATACTTTATTGTCACCAAACAATTAGTACTAGAATGTACAATCATCACAGCAATATTTGATTCTGCGCTTCACACTCCCTGGATTACAAATATTAAATATTAAAAATATTAAAATAGTTGAAATTAGTAAATATTAAAAATTTAAATTATAAATCATAAATAGAAAATAGAAAAATGGGAAGTAAGGTAGTGCAAAAAAACCAAGAGGCAGGTCCGGATATTTGGAGGGTATGTAAGGAATTGTTTTAAACAATAAAGTTGGTTAAAGTATGTTTATGGGATAAAATGTGCATAAATACCAGCATATAATCAGCATTATAAAACATGGTTTAGAGTGCTTACAGTGCAGTGATGGGGGTCTGAGGGGGTTGTGGGGGTGACAATGGGCGATCAGATTAACTGTCTGGGAAAGCAACATTTAAGATGGCGTGAAGATTTTGTTTTGATAGCCTGGTAGCGCTGTACAGAAGGCATCATTTGGAAAAGGCTGTTTGCCTTTTCTAAATGAAGGACCTTCTTATGTGTTACCCTGGTTAGAAATAGAGCTACACCTTCTCTTAGAATTGTCATCTTGTTGTGGTGGAGAGGCTTATGAGTCCTGAGAGTGATGCTGTCTGGAGCTTAGCTCCTGGTAGGCTCACCCATGGTGGTAAGGTCAAGGGAGAGATTTCAGATGAAGTTCAATCCAACCAAGACCTCAGCGCTGGAGCTGGCCGAAGATGATGACACATCATAACACCAGTGAAGGTGGAGGAAGGCAACAGCAGGGGAGGGTCCCCAGTCGTCTCATTTTTAATCAGAAAGGCTTGAATTATTTTCCATAAACCAGCCGCTCTTCGCAGCTTATAAACCAGCTACAGCTGGAAATGTTCCCTCTGTTTCTACATTGTCCTTTCATTGCTGTATTCTTAGTACTTTTAATGTTGACTTTGCTAATTTTGTGTTATTGGGACATGAGGAGAGCTTGCCTCATTTGGGGTGGCATGGTAGTGTAGTGGTTAGCACAACATTTTACAGTTCCAGTGGCCTGGGTTCAATTCCTGCCGCTGTCTGTCCTTTCTCCTCGTGACTGCGTTGGTTTCCTCCAGGTGCTCGGGTTTCCTCCCACAGTCCAAAGATGTACGTTAATAGGCCATTGTAAATTGTCCCATGATCAGGCTAGAGCTAAATCAGAGTGACTGGGCAGCACAGCTCGAAGGCCCCCAAGGACCTATTCCATGCTGACTGTCAATAAATAATTTTTTTAAAATTACTAGAAGAACAAATTTATTAGGACGTGGGGAGAGCGTGCCTCGATTACTTGGAGAAGTGTGAATTCCTTGAGCCGGTTTAAGCTCTTCTGCCTTTCAATCAATTCAAGGCTTTGTGTTGTGGGGCACGGAAATAAAGCGGCTTATTGCATGGTGGAAATTTGATCCCACGATATGGACAAATGCAAACACTCTGCTTCCTGTTTCTACTCTGTGAGATCTGCTGAGCTGCGGACTAAGGGATTTAACAACGTGACTGGTTTCTCTGACGCCAACCTTTCTCAGTAACAAATAGGAAATTGTTTTGAGGACAAAGTGGAGAAAAGATGTAAACAGACTTTGGCCAATGAGCCACGTACGTGGGAAGTTCAATCAAAGGCAACAATGTTACTGGACATCCCTCTGGATTACCTAAATCTCCCCTTCAAATATTCGCTCAAATCCCACACAGGCACTTGCAGAATGTAAATTCGAGTAATTATAAAAAAATTTGAACAGTGAACTGATTACTGGAATTATTGGATAGTCATAAAACCCCTATTGTATGCCAGAATGTGTGTATGACAAAGGGGAGAGCATTGCTGGGTTCCCTCTCACTCAGGCAGCTGAGAGGTGGCCCATTAAAGAGCCTTAACATGAACAAAACCAGGTGCTGACCCTCCCCCCCCCCCGCATCCCATGGGGAGGGTATCATCCGAGGCTGCCAATGTCAGATGGTCACTCAGAAATCCAGGCAGGTATTTGGATGCCATTGCTGATGGTGTGCATCTCAACTAGCTTCGAACAACCAAGTCCAGCTCCGGGCCTTCATGTGTGGTTTAGCTACTAAGCCCGGCGGAACCGAATGTCGCACACATTCTGGCACTTAGCAAGCACGCAGTGTTTGGCAGAACAACAACGGCAAACGCAAGCCCCCTTCCTCCCTCCCAACCCACGCATTTACACTGCCCTCCAACCCCAGGGCACCATGGTAGCGTAGTGATTAGCGCAACACTATCAGAGCTCAGCCTGTCGTAGTTCGGAGTTCAATACCAACAACATCTATAAGGCGTTTGTATATTCTCCCCATGACCACATGGGTTTCCTCCGGGTGCTCTGGTTTAGTAGGTTCATTGTTCATTGTAAGTTGACTTTTGATTAGAGTTAAATAGGTGGAGTACTGGGCGACGTGGCTTGGTGGGCCGGAAGGGCCTGTTCCACACCTGTATCTGAATAAAATAGCAGGACAGGCTGACTTTGGGCCTCGATCCTCCAGTAGACTCGGACACACAGACACTGGGGCTTTGACTCACCTGGTGGAATCGTAGAGAGTTGCTGACTTCTGCCATCAGCCCTAATTTATTTCTGGACTTTCGATTGATCTTTGGGCTTCAATCTTCGGTGTCAATCCAGGACTCACCGATGATGTCCCTGGATGAGGACCCAAACTCCAGGTTTCAAACTCCGGACAGCCGATGACGGCGCCCAAGTGTGCTCGCTGGTCTGCCAGCCTGGTATTTGACCATGTCCACCCCACAGGCTTCGTACAAAGGCTGAGCTCCGGCCTGTTCTTTAATTCCCCAACATCACCGTCCCTACCCTGCAACCTGTTCCTGGAGAAGGAGCACATGATCTCTGTGGGCACAGCTGTGGATTTCTGATACCATACGCCCCTCAGGGGTTATAATCTGTTGTAGATAATAAAAATCTTTTAAAATTAGAAAACGTATATAGTTTATAAAGCCCCGTTATATGGTCAGTGACCTCTTTATCAGATACACCTGTACACCTGCTTGTTCGTGCAAATATTTAATCGGCTAATCATGTGTAAGCAACTCAATGCATAAAAGCATGCAGACATGGTCAAGACGTTCAGTTGTTGTCCAGACCAAACATCAGAGTAGGGAAGAAATGTGATATAAGTGGCCTCAACCGTGGTGAATGATTGTTGGTGCCAGATGGGGTGGTTTGAGTATCTCAGAAACTGCTGATCTCCTGGGATTTTCACGCACAACAGTCTCTAGAGTTTACAGAGAGTGGTGTGAAAAACAAAAAAACAACAACCGGTGAGTGGCAGTTCTGGGGGCAAAAACACCGTGTTAATGAGATGATAGTAGGCATCGATCAAGTGGACAGTCAGAGACTTTTCCCTGGGTGAAAATGGCTAATGATTGAAGGAAAGTATAGAGGGGATGTTAGAGTGGTGGTGGGTGTGTGAAACACCCTGCCAAGAGTGGTGGTTGAGGCAGTTACATTAGGGAAATTTAAGAGACCTAGATAAACCCATGGGTGACAGAAAATGAGAGCTGTGTGGGAGGGAAGGGTTAGAAAGGGTTAAAAGGTCGGCATAACGAGGGCCTGTACTAGAACGTAGAACAGTACAGCACAGGAACAGGCCCACAAATTTATGCCGAACCAGTTGAATTAGTAATCAAATGGCCAATTAAACCAATTCCTTCTCCCTACACAATGTCCATATCCTTCCATTTTCCTCACATTCATGTGCCTATCTAAACATTGCTCGAAAGTCTTTAATGTTTCTGCATCTATCACCACCCCAGGCGGCGCATTCCATGTACCCACCGGTCTCTCTGTTTTACCCCCCCCCCACCTTAAATGCCTGCCCCCTGGTATTAGACACTTCAGCCCTGGGGGAAAATACTGCCTTGTCTCTACCATCTAGACCTCTCATAATCTTATAAACCTCTATCAGATCTCCCTCGGCCTCCGCCGCTCCCGAGGACTCAGCCTTTCACTGTAGCTCATGCCCTCTAATCCAGGCTTTTCTGCACCCTCTCGCGCCTCGCCATCCGTCCTTTAATAATGGGGTGACCAGAACTGTACGCAGTACTCCGAATGCAGTAAAACTAGAGTTTTATAAAGCTGTATCGTGATGTACTCTTCTGTGTTCTATCAAAATACTATCCTATATGGAAGAGAGATTTAGTGAAAGAAATAACTGTGTTCCTAACACAAGCACCTGCAACTAATTAGACTGGAATTTGCCCCCAGAAAAGTTCCAGCAGAAACTCTGGAGAGGGTCCAAGTTGCTGCCTTTGAAGTTTTGGTATTTTTTCTCCAGTTAGCTGTCGGTGTTTGACAGTAAGAAGTACATTGTGTGAATTTGTCTTCTTTTACATTGTGTTTCAGAAAGTTACCGGAAAGTTAATGCTGGCTGTGAGTGCAGCAGTACTTGGTTCTGTGCAGTTTGGTTACAACACCGGGGTTATCAACGCTCCACAGAAGGTAAGGCACTCGTTCACAGAAGAAAAAACGTTTAAAGTGTTTGTTTTATAATGGGTTTATAATTTTAAACAAGTGCTACGCCTGCTCGTTCACCTCCTCCCTCACCTTCATTCAAGGCCCTGTAGTCCTTCCATGTGAGGTGACATTTCACTTGTGAGTTTGTTGGGGTTCTCTCCTGTATCCAGTGCTCCCACCAATGGTATCCCCCTCCTCTCAAGAACCTGCCTGTCCCCTGGATTACCTTGTCTCCCAGAAAACCTTTTTTCCAGAACCTGCCCCTCCTCTCCAAGACCTTCCCCACCTCCATTCATTATCTCACCTGTCCCCATCATTTCTACACAAACTGTCCGGAGGTTATGCTAACCGCTAAGTTTCCACAGGCCAAGACTTTTTCTGCCCTGTCTCCTCAAACCTTTCTTCCAGAACTTGCCCCTCCCCTCCATGACCTGTCCTGTCCCCTCAGTAACAACCCTTCCCCTCGAGAACATGCCCTGGTGCCCCTCCTCTGAGAATAAGAGTGGTGTGACGTGCACAGGGGACAGTACGGTTGATGTGTACAGGGTACAGCTTGGTGTGATGTGGGCAGGGGACAGTACGGTTGATGTGTACAGGGTACAGCTTGGTGTGATGTGGGCAGGGGACAGTACGGTTGATGTGTGTGGGGTACAGCTTGGTGTGACGTGGACAGGGGACAGTATGGTTGATGTGTGCAGGGTACAGCTTGGTGTGTCGTGCACAGGGGATGGTTTGGTTGATGTGTACGGGGTACAGCTTGGTGTGACGTGGACAGGGGACAGTTCAGTTCATATGTGCAGGGTACAGCTTGGTGTGACGTGGACAGGGGACAGTACGGTTGATGTGTGTGGGGTACAGCTTGGTGTGACGTGAACAGGGGACAGTTCAGTTCATATGTGCAGGGAACAGCTTGGTGTGATGTGGACAAGGGATAGTTTGGTTCATATGTGCAGGGAACAGCTTGGTGTGATGTGGACAGGGGATAGTTTGGTTCATATGTGCAGGGTACAGCTTGGTGTGATGTGGACAGGGGACGGGTTTGGTTGATGTGTGTGGGGTGCAGCTTGGTGTGACATGGACAGGGGACAGTACGGTTGATGTGTGCAGGGTACAGCTTGGTGTGATGTGGACGGGACAGTACGGTTCATATGTGCAGGGTACAGCTTGGTGTGATGTGGACAGGGGACAGTACGGTTGATGCGTACAGGGTACAGCTTGGTGTGATGTGGACAGGGGACAGTACGGTTGATGTGTGTGGGGTACAGCTTGGTGTGACGTGGACGGGACGGTTTGGTCGATGTGTACAGGGTACAGCTTGGTGTGATGTGGACAGGGGACAGTACGGTTGATGTGTGTGGGGTACAGCTTGGTGTGACGTGGACAGGGGACGGTTTGGTCGATGTGTACAGGGTACAGCTTGGTGTGATGTGGGCAGGGGACAGTACGGTTGATGTGTGTGGGGTGCAGCTTGGTGTGTCGTGCACAGGGGATGGTTTGGTTGATGCGTACAGGGTACAGCTTGGTGTGATGTGGACAGGGGACAGTACGGTTGATGTGTGCAGGGTACAGCTTGGTGTGATGTGGACAGGGGACAGTACGGTTGATGTGTGTGGGGTACAGCTTGGTGTGACGTGGACAGGGGACGGTTTGGTCGATGTGTACAGGGTACAGCTTGGTGTGATGTGGACAGGGGACGGTTTGGTTGATGTGTACAGGGTACAGTTTGGTGTGATGTGGACAGGGGACGGGTTTGATTGATGTGTGTGGGGTACAGCTTGGTACATCCTTGTAAATCTGGCAGGAGCAAAGGATGTTGGGAATGGCGAGGGTGGAGTGTTGTGGGATAGGTGGGAGAAGTAGTGCCAGGAGGCAGGGGTGCAGACACATCCAGCCCTGAGACACCAGACAAGGTCATTTGATTCCAAACAATTGGTTTATTGATCATTACAGAATGTCTCTCTGGTGCTCTCTGCTTCCTCCCCTCTCCCTCCCCGCTTCCCACTCTCAGTCTACAATAGAGATCCGTATCAGAATCAGAACCTCTCACACGTCGTGAAGTTTTTTTTTCGCAGTAGCAGTACAGTGCAATACATATAATTAGTACATTACTGTTCAAAAGTCTTAGGCACTCTGGCTCTATATATATACATATACATATACACACACACACACACACACACACACACACACACATATATATATATATATACACACACACATATATGTACATGCCGAAGACTTTTGCATAGGACTATATATAGGGTATAATGTGTTTTGACATAAATATAGTACAGTGTGGTCTGACGTATATAGAGTAGAGCATGGTGTGAAGCAGTGTGCGTTCAAATGCAGTGTAACATGATGCTGTGCAACAGCTGATTAGTGGAGCCGTGTGTGTGTGTGAAGTGGAACAGCTTCAACAACAGTCTCTCAGATCGTCAGTCATCCATGTTTAACTTGGGCAGGCAAGCTGAGTAAATTTGTCCTTTTGGCTTTTCACAAACTGCTGAAGGTGAGGCGAGTGATTTTCTTCCAGAGCATGTATCACAACCACCTTTCCAAAAATCCCATTCCCAGGGTAGATCACATTGACAAGATTCAAGATTGTTTAATGTCATTTCCAGTTCACAAGTGTAAGTGAGAACAAAATAACTGTTACTCCGGATTTGATGCAGCACAAAAAATGCAATTAGATTTTTTAAAAATGCAATAAGATTAAAAGCAGAATAATACTAATAATAAACATAATATTTATTAATACATAAGAGAGTTTATACACATAGATTGATTGTATGTCCACAAAGTGACGCTAGGCACACGACTGTCTGTACATGAGGTGACTCTGACAGGAAATGATAAAGTAGTGGTGGTTGGGGGTGTGGAGGGGTGGGTTAGTGGGTGAAGAAAACTAACTGTTTTTGAGTCTGGGAGTCCTAGCATGGATGTTACGTAGCCTCCTCCCTGATGGGTATGGGACAAACAGTCCATGAGCAGGGTGGGTGGGATCCTTCATGATATTACTGGCTCTTTTCCAGCACCTTTTTGTGTTATCCTGGACAAAACGGATGTTAGAAAAAGACTGGGAAGTGTTTGGGTAGCTTGTGGGTAGTTCCGATGTTGCCCGGTGAATCGTGTCTCTTTAAGTCCTGAGTGAGGGGAGACTTGATAAAGTTCATTCAATGAAGAATGGCATCCATGGGGTGGACAGTCAGAGACTTTTTCCCACAACCCAGCTGTCAGATACTGGAGGGGGTCGGCCCGAAACATGGATGCTGCCTGACCTGCTGAGTTCAAAGGTTCAAAGGTACAACTTAATGTCAGAGAAATGTGTACAATTGACATCCTGAAATGCTTTTTCTTCACAACCGTCCATGAAAACAGAGGAGTGCCCCAGAGAATGAATGACAGGTAAATGTTCGAACCCCAAAGTCTCCCCCAGCTCCTCTCCCTCCCGCGCGTAAGCGACAGTGAGCAGCAATCCCCCCTCCCCCACGGCAAAAAAATAGCATTGGCACCATCATGAGCACTGAAGCGTGAGCAAAGGCAGAAACTTGTAGTTACCTCAAAGACTTTGCGTTGGACCAGGTATTTGACATACCACAGGTTCTCTCTCTCTGTAATAAGGGAGAAAGAGGTGTCTCCATTTTCCCAGCAAGTGGGGAGACATAACAGACAACTCGCTGCTGGTTTACGATGTTAAAAGTCCGTTACATTGCTTATTTCGAGCTCTGTGCCTGAAGATCGCAAAGATCCCGGAAATCCAGGCAGACAGTTGAAGATAACCCACTCCCCCGAAAACACATGGGTCTCTTGTCATGACACCGACCCTCGATCCGCCCGTCTTCAGAGCCCTGAGATGCTAGGCTTCCGAATCTGGGCCGGACTCTGAGGCTGAGCCCTTGGCGTGCTGAACAACAGCCAGTTATGAAACCCGGAGAGTGGGTCCCATTCCCAGAAAGAACCAAAGTCAGTGTGTAACTCCAGGTCAGGGTCTTCAAAAGAACCCTGAAAGGGAAAAATAGAGATATTAAAGATGGAAATAGAGCTGTTTCCGAAGATGTAAACAAAGGAGTCGCCGCTAGGCGCCATTGACCCTCCTAAGCTCCGCCTAAGTCCTTCCTGTGTTTTGTGTGTGTTCCTCTGGACTTCCAGCTTCTGCAGAATTTCTTGTGTTTCTGAAGTACAAGAGTGCTCAGCTTTAAGTTTCAGGGAGGTATTTTTAAACCTGTACAAAGCAAGTTAGCAGAATCAGGTTTCGTATCACTAATTTAAGTCTTTAAATTTGTTGTTTTGTGGCAGCAGTACATTGTAATAGAACTATAAATTTGATAAGAGATTGTATAAATTAAATGAGTAGTGAAAGAAAGCAAAGGAAGCTGGTGAGGTCGTATTCACTGGGTTTATTATCCGGTCAGAAATCTGATGGCGGAGGGGAAGAAGCTGTTCCTGAAACATTGAGTGTGTGTCTTCAGGCTCCTGTACTCCTCCCTGATGGTAGCAATGAAAAGAGGGCAGGTCCTGGGTGATGGGGGTCCTTAATGATGGTCCCGCCTTTTTGAAGATGTCCTGGATGCTGGGGAGGCCGGTGCCCATGATGGAGCTGGCTGAGTTCACAACTTTCTGCAGCTTTTTCAATCCTGTGCAGTGGCCCCTCCATACCAGATGGTGATGTAACCGGTTAGGATGCTCTCCATTGTACATCTGTAGAGATTTGCGAATGTCTGTGGTGACATTCTAATGAAATATAGCTGCTGTCATGCCTTCTTTGTAACTGTATGGATATGTTGGTTGTATTAATATATGTTCAATATGTTGAATATATAAATATGTTTTTACACAGGGGTGGATGGTGGTAGAGGCAGTCAGTGAGTACATGAACTGGAGGAGACTGAAAGAATAAAAGACCATGGCATGGCAGAATAGGAATAGCCTAAGGTGGGGCATGTTGGCCTGACCTATACTGCTCTGCATCCGATATCACTCCCTTCTACGGAAGTCATAGATTTCTCCTTTTGTTTTCAAGTTTCTAAGAAAAAGGTTTTACCATGTGCGTTAAGGCTGAGCAAAGGGAAGCCATCTGTTTCAGAGCAGGGCTGAAGTGCCCTGAGGTGATTTAGTTTGGAGGTGATCTCTTGTGTAATTCAACCCTGGCAGGAGTGACCCTCCTGACGAAGGGTCTCGCCCTGAAACGTCGACTGTACCTCTTCCTAGAGATGCTGCCTGGCCTGCTGCGTTCACCAGCAACTTTGATGTGTGTTGCAGGAGTGATAACGTGCTTGGATGGTGTTTCAGAAAGCAGATCAAACTCTCTTTACGGCAGGGTATGTTAACCTCAGATGAAACTCGTTAACCATAAGACTTGGGAGCAGAATCGGGCCATTCGGCCCATTGAGGCTGTTCATTCAATCGTGGCTGATTTATTATCTCTCTCAACCCCATTCTCCTGCCTCTTCCCCATAAGTTTTGACACCTTGACTAATCAAGAACCTATTAACCTCCAGCGAGTGAAGGTGAACAAACCACCTTGCTGCTGCTACTAAAATCACCAAGTGACTAGCCCGGACTCTGAGTGGTCACCAGAACTCTGATGAGGGATGGGTGGCTTTGAACTCTTTAACTTCCGAGGTGACAGTTGAGTGGTGAGGAGCATGGAACCAGCAAGGTGCCCTTGTGCTGTGACCTCTCATTGAATTCAAAGTCAAATTCGAGCTATGCCAGTCGCTGAGCTTAAAGTAAACTGCAGAGCTGTTATCACTGTGGGGAGCTTGTTCACAAAAGATGGCTCTCTGCTGCCACCTACTGTTAATAATATTACACTGTCCATCCAGGACTCCCAATTGGTCCACTCTCCTCTCTATCCGATTCCTTCCTCTCCAGCCTTTTATCTTTCCCACCCACCTGGCTTCGCCTATCATTTATAGCCATCCTCCTTCCCCTCTCCCACCTTCTTATGCTGCCATCTTCCACCTTCCTTTCCAGTCCTGAAGAAGGGTCTTGGTGCGAAACATTGACTGTTTATTAATTTCCTTGGGCATTGCCTGACTTGCTGAGATCCTCCAGCATTTTGTGTGTGTGTGTGTGTGTGTGTGTGTGTGTGTGTGTGTGTGTGTGTTGCTTTGGACGTCCAGCATCTCCAGAATTTCTTGTGTTCAGAATCAGAAACAGGATTGCTACACCATGAAATTTGTTGTTTTGCGGCAGCAGTACAATGCAATACGTATTAAAAAGTACTAAACACAAGAGCTTCTGTAGACAACACACACAAAATGCTGGAGGAACTCAGCAGGTCAGACTGCATCTATGGAGACGAATAATCAGTTGATGTTTAGCATTGGTGAAGGGTCTTGGCCAAAACTGTTGACTGTTTATTCATTTCTATAGATGCTGCCCAACCTTCCGAGTTCCTCCAGCTTTTTGTGTGTAGTGTTTAATGAAAAATGCTATCAGTTACAATAAGAAGTGTGTTAAAAATAGGTAGTGCAAAATTAGAGCATTCAGTGTTGTATATTATAAAATACATAATACTGTATATGTACTGTAATATACTTACAGTGTTCTACATGTATATAATATCACATAACATACAAGAGCACGACAGTTAGTTCAACATTATTACAGCTCGGTGTCCCTGAGTTCAGAGTTCAATTCTGGTGCTGTCTGTAAGGAGTTTGTACGTCCTCCCCGTGAACCACATGAGCTTCAAAGAGGTACCAGTTATTAGGTTAATTAGTCATTGTAAATTGTCCTGTGATAAGGCCAGGGTTAAATCGGCCCTAAGGGCCTGTTTTGTCTTGTACCTCTAAATAAAATAAAACAATGAAGAAAGAAATATATGCACACACCCATAAATAAATTGCATTCCCATATGTCTGACGTATTACTTAAGTAGTGCAAAAAGTGGGCAAAAATATAGTGCATTAGTGTTCATGGATTCATTGTCCATTCAGAACTCTGATGGCAGAGGGGAAGAAGCTGTTCTTGAGTGTGTGTCTTCAGGCTCCTGTACCTCCTCTCTGATCGTAGCAATGAGGAGAGGGCCTGTCCTGAGTGATGGGGGTCCTCAGTGATGCATGTCACCTTCTTGAAGCATCACCTGTTGAAGATGGCACTTTACCAACTAAATGAAGGCTTCATAATCCCCACCCAGCTCCCTGTGTTTTTTCTTTTTGTGCACAAGAGGAAGATCTAATGTTAATCTCAAGTTAACATAATTGTGTTCAGGTCACTGATCGTGAGACAATGCTGTGAAAGGTCATGGTGTGAAGGTCAAAGATTAGCATTACATGTATATTGAAACATACAGTGAAATGTTTTAATTGGGTTTCGGACCAACACAGTCTGAGGATGTGTGTGTTGGGGGCAGCTCACAGGCGTCACCTCGTTTCCAGCACCAATGTAAGGTTAGCTCACAAGTACATCAAAACGTCGAACCATATAGTGAAATATGGTGTTTGCATCAAATCAACGAGGGTGTGCTAGGGGCAGCTAGGCACCAACATAGCATGCCCACAACTCACTAACCCTAACCAGTATGTCTTTGGACTGTGGGAGGAAACCAGGGCACTTGGGGAAAACCTACACATTAAGGGGAGAACATACAACCTCCTCACAGACAGCAATGAGCATTGAACCCAGGTTGCTGGTACTGTAAGGCACTGTGTTACCGTGCCACCTCATTTCCGGGAAGAGGTTTCCAATCCTGAGCCAGGCATTCGACACATCTAGTCTGCTCAGTTCATGGGGATGTCTTCCATGGAGGGTCACGCTCTTACATTAGTTAACATTTTCATCTGTAGTAATAAGTGTTGCATAGATTTTTAATGTCTGTTATTCCTCTTCCACCTGCTGTCCTAGGATAGTGTTAATATAAGAGCGTTTGAGTGTAGGTAGTGTTTTCTAAAATTCGTCCTTTCAGTTCTTATTTTTCTTTGTTAGTTTTCCAGATCAGTTTCAGATATATAATGCCAAAAGAATACTTTAATATAGGTGTAGCGAAAGTATTTATTGCCTTTGTTACATTTTTACTGTTGAGCTCTGTTTGACATATTTTCTTAAGACTTGAAGTAAATTCTGTCAAAGGTTTTTTCCTTTATTGCACTATGATCTATTTTCTTTGCTTGTTGATATCCCAGTTACTTATTCATCCTTCGGTTATATTGTATCCTGCTGCTCTGTTTTTATTCTATTAGCTCTATTGCACCTTTCTTTATGTTTAGTGTTCTGCAGTTATCCAGTCCAAAGTTCATGTTTATATTTTTTGAAAATAGTTTTAGTATTTAATTGCTTTAGCTTAACTGATAAAGGGGCGTATAATTTCAGATCATCCATGTAGAGAAGGTGTGTGAAGGTACAATTAATTCGGTGCTTCTGATTTTGATACTCAATTTGATTTGTAAATTAGCGAGCAGGTTTAAAGCTAGAGAGAACCATGGTGGGCTTAATCACCCTGAAAAATGCCTTGGTGTATTTTGAATACAGCAGTTGCTCTTTTTTGGTTGTTAATAGATATAGTACACCAATGCTTCATCAGATGTTGTGGAAATTTCACAAGAATTGGGTGCAGTGTGTGCGTGTGTATGTGTGTATGTATGTATAATATACACACACAGATACACATATTTGAAAACTCTTAACAATGAGTTATGAGTTAATTATGACAGAATTAAATGCTTTTTGGTAGTTAATATAACGACATGAAAGATTTCTGCTTTTCTGCTGGGCTTGATTTGGAATTACAGAATCTCTCATCAGTTGCTTTTTACATCTTTTCATGCCCTTGTAGCATCCTTTCCGCTCCTTAAGTATGCTGTGGTTATCTAAGTAAGTGGTGATTGGTCCCGAGATGCATGATGTTACAGTTTTATTTATAGTTTGTATATAAGTATTAGGATGATATTTTGATGGGTGATTTGTGATTTCTTCTTTAGTTAAGAGATTCAAACTATTTTTCAGGATTTTTAAGAAGGTTGTTGACTTGTGTTAATAGGTACAGATGATTTTATTTTTATTATTAATTTCAGGTTATTGAGAACTTCATTAATGACACTTGGTTGTACCGTTACAATGAGCCGATCAGTAAGTCATCGCTCACCTCTATTTGGTCATTGGCTGTAGCTATATTCTCCGTGGGAGGCATGATTGGATCATTCTCCGTGGGATTGTTCGTGAATCGGTTTGGAAGGTAATACTTGACATTGTTAATACAAACATAGTCATCGCTTACTGATTCGCTTTGTAAAATATCACAGAATATGGGGCTCAGTGTCAGACAAATCTCACACCCTGGAAGTACGTTCCGAATCAGAATCAGGTTTAATATCACTGGCATATGTCGTGAAATTTGTTGTTTTGCAGCAGCAGTACGTTATAATACATAATAGTGTGTTTCTAAAAAAAAGCAAAAGAAAAGGTCCATTTTAATGAAACAGCCTAATGTGCACAAGTTGAAGCTCACATTTTCCCCTTTGCCGATCCTCCTTCGATCACCCCGGGCTTCATCGAACCATGGCCCCCCTGCGGTTTGAGTCCTATGACCTCTTCTCTCCGACGTCTTCTCCCTTCATCCTCTGCCGAACAAAAGACCCAGCTCACACTGGTGTCAGGAACACAAGACGAAAAACACACTCCCTTCATTGGATGGCTCACACTCCAAAGCTCCCGTTATCCCTAACCATAACCCAAACACATCTTCTACAGAAAGACCACTACGTCAACAGTGAAGCCTTTCCGGGGTGTTACAGTAGTATAACAAAACTATAACATATAGACATAGTGCATATGGATTCCCGTTAATTGGGAGACATCAGGACCAGTACACTTTGGCTCAATTAAGCAGCTGCCAGAATTAGCTGAATAGTTGAGAAGGTATAAGAAAAGACAAACTACCATTTAACTGAGTAACAAATCTTGTATTTAACTGAAATACAGAACAAATTAGAACACTATTATACTATAACAGTACCATAAAACTGTGTATTAGTTCCTAATAGTTATTGACGGGGGAATTTATCCAGTGTACACTGCCATGTTCCTCTGACTGTAAATGACCAAAATCAGCACAGGAAGCTAGTGCAGATAATGGACTGCTTTCATTGCCTTCCTGCGTGAAGTAGAGTCAGAATTCACTGCTTTTTAATTCGGCGTCGGTCAGCCCAAATGAATAACATTACACAATAGGAGCAACTGACACAGCTGTTCACTCTGAGCACAGTGTAGTGTCCAGTGGCCACTCCAACTGCACACCACCGATGCTAGTTGAAAACTGTTTGGCAACAGTCTCCTGTCCCAATCAGAGTTGTAGTGTCCTGAATAAACAAAGGAATACCTGGCTGTTTTCTCAATTGGAATTTGTTCTTTAACAGTTATCCCGTAAAAGCAACTGCCCTGATTAACCGATGGCCCAATTAATTGTCTATAAAAAAAATTAAATAAGGAGTGTAGAAAGAGAGTGAAAAGGAGTTAGTGAGATAGTGTTCATTGTCCATACAGAAATCGGATGGCGAAGCTGAAGCAGTACTTGTTCCCCTTGATATCTTAATTAATTTGATTTTTAAAAATCGGTGATACAGGTGATAACAGGCCTTTCCAGCCCAATGAGCCCACACCACCCAATTACACTCATGTGACCAATTAACCCACTAACCTGTACGTCTTTGGAATGTGGGAGGAAACCAGAGCACATGGAGGAAACCCACATGGTACAAACTGTTTACAGACGCAGCAGTAATTGAATTTGAAACTCCAGAATGCCCTGTGCTGTAAGTGCATTGGATGTAATGTGTCTGCTCTCTCCCCAGGCGCAACTCCATGTTGTTGGTAAACATTCTGGCATTCCTTGCGGCCGTGCTGATGGGATTCTCTAAGGCGGCCAAATCGTACGAGATGCTGGTGTTGGGCCGGTTCATCATTGGGATCTACTCCGGCTTGAGCACAGGCTTTGTGCCGATGTACGTAGGCGAGATTTCACCCACCGCCCTGCGGGGAGCCCTGGGTACCTTACACCAGCTGGGTGTTGTGTTTGGAATCCTCGTTGCCCAGGTGAGAGTCACTACCGAAGCTGTACACTTTAAACAGCAGTGTTGTGCCCCAAAGCAAAATACCAGGCATGCATTCGGAGGGGGCAAGTTTAAAGGGGGTTTACACAGAGAGTGGTGCGTGCCTGGAACGGGCTGGCTGGGGTGCGGGGGGGGGGGCACTATCACCTCAGGTCTGTCTAAGTGAATCAGCTTCCACACTTTCAGCTCAGCCGATTCATTAAACAATCGTAGATTTAGAAAGATTGGAACAGAACAGATCAGGCCCTCTAGGCAAACACAGTTCCAAGTTAACCTAAATCTTTTCTGTGTGCACGTGATCGACGTCCCTCCATTCCCTGCATATTGGTGTACCTATCCCATGGTCTCTTAAACACCTCTCTCTATCTTATCTACTTCCACCAGCACCCCTGGCACCCACCACTCTGTGTAGAAGGAAGCATCCCACACATTTTTGTTAACCTTTTACTTTCTTATCCTATGTTCTTTTGTGTTTGACATTTTCACCATGGGAGGAAGATTCTGGCTGTGCACTTTATCCTGTGCCTCTCATAACTTTATTAGTTTCTGCAAGTCCGCTCCTCAGCCTTTAGGAAAAATTTGTCCAATCCCTGCTCGTAGCTCATCCCCTCTGTCAGCATGCTGGTAAACCTCCTGCACTAAATCCTTCACCCTCCTCCCTGTGATGGAATGATGGGAATGGCACATGGTATTCTAGGTGCGGCCTCACCCAAGCTTTATACAGCTGCTGGCTGCGTTACTGAGGCAGTGAGAAGTGTAGGCAATGTCCATGGAGGGGAGGCTGGTTTCTGTGATGTGCTGAGCTTTGTCCACAGCTCTGTAGTTTCTAATGGTCACGGAGACTGCACTTTTACACTTTATTCTGCATTCTGTTATTGTTTTACCTTGTTCTACCTCAATACACTGTGTAATGATCTGATCTGAATGAGCAGTATGCAAGACAAGCTCCTCACTGTGTCTCAGTACGAGGGGTGATAATAAGTCAATTTCAATGACTGGAAAACCCAACAACACCTGCCAGTTTGCCGAGCCGGAGCCATTGGTCTGATCATTGCCCTGGCTGATTGACCACTCTCCGCTCGTTCTCCTCAAACCTCTTCATAAGCAAAGAGGAGCAAGAGCAGGCCACTTGGCTGTCAAGTCCACCCTGCCATTCAACGTGACCCTGACTGCTCAGAGCTGGCCCCTTCCACGTCAGTTTCCCATCACTTGTAGTTCCTCAATTTTCCACATATTTACCCATCTCCACACACACGTTTGCAAGGTCCTTGGGTGGGACCTGAATGAGGCAGGATTTATTTAGCAATACCGCGCTTTCCCGTCCAATGAGCCACGCCACCCAACAACCCACCTATTTAACCCTAACCTAACAGAACAATTTACAATGACCAATTAACCTATTAACTGGGACATCTTTGGACTGTGGGAGCAAACCCACATATTCACAGGGAGGATGTTTATACTCATTACAGACTGCACAGGAATTTGACCCCGAAAGCCCCGAAATGTGACAGCATCCGCTAACTTCTGCACTACCTTGACACCCAAATCTCATGGTATACCTGTCATCGCTCTAGTTGTGAGTGCATGGGTACGATTGGGTTTCGCCCCGGGGAATGAGACTTTTGGAATTTGTGCATCTCCCTGATGTGTTTTTCTTTCTTTCTTTCTCTTTCTCTGTGTCTGTCTCTACAGGTGATTGGCATAGATGCCTTGCTGGGGAACAAGTCGGGCTGGCCATTCTTGTTGGGATTGCTCTTTATTCCCGCCCTGATTCAGTGCATCATTTTGCCTTTGTGTCCTAAAAGTCCACGTTACCTCCTCATCAACAAGAACGAAGAGGAAAAGGCAAGGAATGGTAAGCTTATCCGGGGAGGCGCAATGTGTCTAACCCCCACCCCCCGCACCTTTCATATTGAAAGATGAGGATGTTTCCTGCCATGGGGAGTCTAGGTCCACAGACCAAAGCCTCAGAGATCAGGGACATCTCTTTAGAGTTGGGATGAGGAGGGATTTCTTTAGCCAGAGGGTGGTGAATCTGTGGAATTCATTGGGACAGATGGATGTGGAGGCCAAGTCATTGGATATATTTAAAATGGAGGTTGATAGGTTCTTGATTAGTCAGGGTGTCAAAGGTTATGGGGAGAAGGCAGGAAAACGGGTTTGAAAGGGAAAATTAATCAGCCACGATGGAATGATGGAGCAGACTAGATGAGCTGAATGGCTTAATTCTGCTTCTTTGTCTTATTTGTTGTGTTAAGATTAAACTTGCTCTTGACAGCTGAGCAAAGTGTCACGTTTAACTTACTTTTAAATGGTCTCTTTACAGTGAGGCCATTTGGTCCATTGAGTCAGAGAAGCTTACAGAGTCCACCTTCTGTCCACCTGACCTTGGACGCTGCTTCCGTGGAGTTTGCATGCACTCCCTGGGACTGGTTGAGTTTCCCATTGGTGATGGGATGGGGATTTGTCCCTGTTGAATGGGGTTGATGGAACTTCTCCCAGGGAGTTGCTATGGGCCCAATAGAGCCACATGAACATAGGCCCTTCGGCCCAATTCGTGCATGTTACAGAAGATGGCCACCTAAGGTGTTCCCATTTGCCCACTATTGACCTAGATCCATCTTAACCCCTTCCTATCCATCTACCTGTCGAAATGTCTACCAATGGCTGAACAGCCTCCTCT
Organism: Mobula hypostoma; assembly: GCF_963921235.1. Lineage (NCBI taxonomy): Eukaryota > Metazoa > Chordata > Chondrichthyes > Myliobatiformes > Myliobatidae > Mobula > Mobula hypostoma. The sequence goes on from NC_086121.1 coordinate 2,692,625, forward strand.
CTGCCTCTAGGCGTAAACCGAGAATGTGGGACTGGAGCGGGAGAGGAACTGGGGAGTAATTATTTATTTAGAGATACAGCACAGAACAGGTCCTTCCGACCCAACGAGCTGCACCCCCCCAGCAACCCACCGATTTAACCTGAGCCTAATCACAGGAGAATTTACAATGGCCAATTAACCTACACAGTCCAAAGACCTACTAATGGTAGGTCTTTGGACTGTGGGAGGAAACCGGAGCACCCGGAGGAAACCCACACAGTCATGGGGAGGACATACAAATTCCTTACAAAGGGCGTCAGGTTTGAACTCCGAATTCAGACGCTCTGAGCTATAAGGGTGATCCCTTGGGGTCCTGGTACTCTGCATCTATACAGCAGGTATGAGGTGCCGACTCACAATTTCATACGTATATCTTTACTTTGAGATGATTTAGTCCGTCCAGTCTGTGTTTGTTCAGTGGCGGCAGTAGAGCGTGACATGCTCGGCACCGCGTGTGAGAGTGTGCTAGTGGTCTCACCCGTCACCTTTCCCCTCCAGTCCTGAAGAAGCTTCGCGGAGTGTCAGACGTCACCGCGGACCTGCAGGAGATGAAAGAGGAGAGCAGGCAGATGATGAGGGAGAAGAAAGTGACAATCCGCGAACTCTTCATCTCGCCGATGTACCGTCAGCCGATCATCATCGCCATCGTCCTCCAACTGTCACAGCAACTCTCAGGAATCAATGCCGTGAGTATCAGTGTCCCCTCCACAGCACAAGCGCAGCTGGCACAGTGTCGTGAAATTCATCTCGCCATCTTAGATTACCAGAGTGCTGCAGGATTGCAGTGTTTGTCAAAGTAAATTTATTATCAAGGTCTGAATATGTCACCATGGATATTCATTTTCCTGCAGGCATTCACAAGAAAATAAAGAAATACATTAGAATTTATGAAAAAATAAGTATTTATAAATTGCAGGTATAAAATGTTAAAATGAAAATCTATGGTGTGTATATAGTGCATATAGTCCACACAGACACAACACGTGTGTACTTGTGAATGTGTGTGTGTGTGTACCTACAGTCTATATCAAACTGAGGAAATGAGTTCTACATGAGAATGAGGATAGGTCGAGTGAGCTAATGCTTTGCTCTTTCGAGCGAAGGAAAGTGAGTGGTGACTCGATGGAGGTGTACAAAATCTTCTAAGTTGAAGAAAGTACATTCAGTCCTTCACTGAGAAACCAGCAAAAATGAACTGTCTTGTAATGAACAAACTAATGAAACTAGAACTAGCGATATAACAAAATAAAGGGTCTAAGCGCATTCGAACATACTTAAGCATTGGCAATCTTAAACATTAGCAGTTAATCATCACTAAGGGAGGCACTGAGCAAGTGTTTCTCGCAGAGTGGAAAGGGCTAAACCAGGGACATAATTTTAATGTGGTTGGAGGAAAGTATAGAGGGGGATGTCTGAGGCAGGTTGTGGGAGAGTGGTAGGAGCATGGAATGTGCTGCCAGGGGTGGGGGTAGAGGAAGATGTATCAGGCAGATGTAAGAAACCCTTAGATAGAAAAATGGGGGGCTATGTGGAAGGGAAGAGTTGGATTGACCTTTGAGTAGGTTAAAAGGCCAACACAACAATGTGGGCCGAAGGGCCTGTACTGTCACTGAGCGTTCTGTGTTCTAAATCACAACGTATCGCACTTACATCACAGACTGCCCAGCATCCCCTGGGTCAGTCCCAGCCCTGATCGTCAGCCCACATCCCCTGGGTCAGTCCCATCGCTGACTGTCGGCCCACATCCCCTGGGTCAGTCCCATCGCTGACCATCAGCCCTCATCCCCTGGGTCAGTCCCAGCCCTGACCGTCAGCCCACATCCCCTGGGTCAGTCCCATCGCTGACTGTCGGCCCACATCCCCTGGGTCAGTCCCATTGCTGACCGTCAACCCTCATCCCCTGGGTCAGTCCCATCGCTGACCATCAGCCCTCATCCCCTGGGTCAGTCCCAGCCCTGACCGTCAGCCCACATCCCCTGGGTCAGTCCCATCGCTGACCGTCAACCCTCATCCCCTGGGTCAGTCCCATCGCTGACCATCAGCCCTCATCCCCTGGGTCAGTCCCAGCCCTGACCGTCAGCCCACATCCCCTGGGTCAGTCCCATCACTGACTGTCGGCCCACATCCCCTGAGTCAGTCCCATCGCTGACTGTCAACCCTCATCCCCTGGGTCAGTCCCATCGCTGACCATCAGCCCTCATCCCCTGGGTCAGTCCCAGCCCTGACCATCAGCCCTCATCCCCTGGGTCAGTCCCATCGCTGACCATCAGCCCTCATCCCCTGGGTCAGTCCCAGCCCTGACCATCAGCCCTCATCCCCTGGGTCAGTCCCATCGCTGACCGTCAACCCTCATCCCCTGGGTCAGTCCCAGCCCTGACCATCAGCCCTCATCCCCTGGGTCAGTCCCATCGCTGACCATCAGCCCTCATCCCCTGGGTCAGTCCCAGCCCTGACCATCAGCCCTCATCCCCTGGGTCAGTCCCATCGCTGACCATCAGCCCTCATCCCCTGGGTCAGTCCCAGCCCTGACCATCAGCCCTCATCCCCTGGGTCAGTCCCATCGCTGACCGTCAGCCCTCATCCCCTGGGTCAGTGATTGTATTGTGTTGTAACGTTTTATGTTCTGCCTGCACAACCTCTCCTGTCAACTTACTCCAAATACTCACCACCTCAGTGCTGTAAATCCTGCCTTTAAACTTACTGCACAGATATTTCTGCTGGTGTTTTCTCAACTTGACTGTTGTTTTACCCACAGGTATTTTATTATTCCACCAGTATTTTTGAGAACGCGGGGGTGGCACAGCCAGTTTATGCCACCATTGGCTGTGGTGTGGTTAACTTCGCCTTCACATTAGTGTCGGTAAGTGTTCATTTCAACTGAGATTCCTTCCTCACCTTTGGGAGAATCTGGCGTTAAGACCTTCCCAGAGGAAAGGTTTAACAGAGAAGGTGGAGGTTGACAGGTTTTGATCAGTCAGGGCATCAATGATTGTGAGGAGGAGACAGGAGAATGGGGTTGAGGGGGATATTAAACAAAAGGAAGGCTTTGATTTCCATCCCAGCGAGGTCAGTGAACTGTTGCATAAGTTTACAGTCAATAACATTTGGTGGGAAACTTGCCCACCCGTGAAGTTTTGGGGTTTTGGAACTGACTGCCTGGTCGTGGCAGGAGGTTCGACCATGAGACATGGAAGCCAGTCGGCCCATCGAGTCTGCTCCACCATTCCCTCATGCCTGCTTTAATATCCCCCTCGGCCCTATTCTGCTTCTCCCAGTAACCTTTGACACACTCAGTAATCTTAAAACCAATCAACCTCCACTTTAAATACAACCAATAACTTGGCTACCAGAGCCATCTGTAGCAATGAATTCCACAGATTCATCACCTTCTGGATAAGAAAGTTTCTCCTTAGCTGTGTTCTAAAATGGATATCCCTCTATTCTGAGGCTGTGCACTTTAGTTCTAGATTCCCCTGCTATAGGATAACATCCTCTGCACATCCACTCTATCTTGGCTTTTCAATATTCATCAGTTTCAATGAGATCCTCCCTCATTCTTCTAAGCTTTCATTTGGAATCTTTCTTGTGAACCTTCTCTGCGTCCTGTCTTGGATAAGGGGCCCAAAACTGCTCACAATACTGCAAGTGCAGTACCATCCTGCAGAAGTTCTCATCAAGTTACGGGGTGACAACTCGAAGAGCTGTGCCTGGCTGGGTGACGGACTCGGTGGGGAGGTGACACTAGGCCAGAGAAGGGATCAGGGTAGTAACGGGTATCAAGGTGTCAAGTCCCATGATCAGTGAGTCCTGGGGCCTGTACCAGACATCAAAGTACGAAGGTTGAAGACCAAAGTCAGCAATGCTTTGAGGCCCAATAGTTGACGGTCGATGTTGGCCTGTCTACCAGTCTGGGCTGGGTTGGGGGCCCAGAGGGATAGAGACTTGCCAGTGTGTGTGAGTGGCTGGGTGGGAAAGGGGCTTGCTTTGTCCTTGTTGCTTGTGTTACTGTTGAACATTGTGAGGTTGCTATGTTGGTTCTGGAACATGTGGGCTTGCGGGCTGCCCCACTCCCAGCACGTCCTTGGGTTGTGTTGGTTGTTATTCCCTTTGTATCAAAATCCATCGTATTCTACTTCTTGTGGAGCCGTTCATGACCCTCCGGGGGGAAGTTTCTAAAGGTTCACCACCCCGAGTGAGGAAATGTTTCCTTATCTCCGTCCCAAATAGCAAACTCTGGCCCCTGGTCTCAGACACCTGAGCCGGGCCCCGCGACATGTGTAAATTCCAACAGGTCCCCGGCCGTCTGCATCTGTACACGGTCAGGAGCAAGATACTTGTCAGGAGTTTCTAACCAAATGTGCTTGTCTCTTCAGCTGTTCGTAGTGGAGCGTGCGGGGCGTCGGACTCTACATCTGCTCGGCCTGGGAGGTATGGCTGTCAGTGCCATCGTGATGACCATCGCCCTTGTCCTCCTGGTGAGTCGGGTGGCCTGAACACCAGCAGCTTAATCGCGGTCTCAGAGCTCCATGCAAGGTCCTGACTTCTGGTTCTGTGTGTGTCCTTGCTGTGACCACATGCATTTCCTCCGGATGCTTCCGGTTCCTCCCACAAATATATGGGTTCATCGGGATTGTAAGTTGCCCCCAGTGTGTGGCTGAGGGGTATTGGATGAGAATAGGTTATTGAATGGCTGTTTGGTGAATGTAAGGGTTGAAATACCTGTTTCTATATTGTGTGTCAGCAGCCTGTTGTCATGTAGTCTGATATTGGCACATAGCAAGGAGCAACCAAACCATAAACACCAGGTCCACAGGGGGCAGAAATGGCTCAGGCACGTCCATGCCCATTAGAAAGAGCGACACGAATGTGGTTTTAGTCTACACGGGTGTTTGATGGTCAGCTTGAACCCAAAGTGCCGAAGGGCCTCTGTCAATGAGTGTGTGACCTGAACTGCCAGGCTCAGGTAAGAGGGCAGAAGACGTCAGTGACTGACTGTGGTTTACTCCCAAACCTCCAGTTCCCCACTGCACCCCAAAGACATGGGAATCAGTGAGTTATAATCACAGAGATTCTGCAGATGCTGGAAATCCAGAGCAACACACACAAAATACTGGAGGAACTCAGGTAACGTCTAGAGAGTCCTGATGAAGGGTCTTGGCTTGAAACGCCAACTGTTTATTCCTCTCCATAGATGCTGCCTGATCTGCTGAGTTCCTCCAGCATTTTGTGAGTGTTGCTTTGCGTCAGGGAGTTAATTGGCCAAAATTGCCCCCAAGATTGTTGGTGAGGGGAGAGTGTGCGGGGAGGGGAGGAATAAAATGTAGAATTACGCTGTAAGTGGGTCGGTGTGGATTTCAGCCGAATATAGGAGAATTATTTGCAGGGGCAATCCTAAACACAGCAGTCTAGCATTTAGTGGATTGCCTTGCAATGCCAGCTAGTCATCCCCAGTTGGGGATCAGTTCTTATAGCAGCCTGTGAGTTCTCCCTGTGACCGTGTGGGTTTTGTCCGGGTGCTCCAGTTTCCTCCACAGTCCAGAGTCATAAATATTAGGGTTAGTAAGTTGTGGGCATGCTATATTGGTGCCAGATGTGTGGGAACACTTTTCAATCCTTGCTGATTTGATTTGACACAAACCGCACATTTCACCGTATGTTTCTATGTACATGTCACAGATAAACCTAATATTTATCGCCTTACAAACTTCATTGTTTGGAATGCAACTTCCTGCAACTTACTCCCTGGTTTTTCCCTGTTGCGCTGAGACACACCTTGGGTAAACAGTTTGCGGTTCCTTCTGAATAAGAGAGAGCTGGGGTTATTGTTGGATTTCACATGGGGTGAATAAGTTTGATGTTTATAATGATGGCATTCTAATGCAATAATGGTTTTGACCCAGAAACAACTGCCATGGATGAGTTACATCAGCATCATCGCCATCTTTGGCTTCGTGGCCTTCTTCGAGATCGGGCCGGGGCCCATCCCCTGGTTCATTGTCGCTGAGCTCTTCAGCCAAGGCCCAAGGCCGGCTGCCATCGCCGTGTCTGGTCTGTCCAACTGGACTGCAAACTTCCTCGTTGGCATGTCCTTCCAGTACGTGGAGGTAGGTACATCACGTGGCCTGTCTCATTTTTGACCTCAGGAGGGGAAGACTGCGGCAGGTTTGCCAGGAAGAGGCTGGACTTCTTTGGGTGGGGGAATGAGGAGAATTAAATGAGATCTGTGTAAGTGGGTGCAGGATGGTTGGTGTGGACCTTGGCTGAACATGCAGAGAGTATTTACTGAGTTAACCTGTGTTATAACGGATGGTTCAATAGGTTAGCACCTTATTCCCTAGAGTAGAGGTTCCCAAACTTTATTTATGCCATGGACCACTCCCACTGACCGAGGGGTCTGTGAGCCCCAGGCTGAGAACTCTTGCATTTGAGCATTGAAGAATGAGGGGAGATTTGATATAGGTATACAAACCTACGAGAGGTATTAGACAGGGTAAATGCAAGCAGGCTTTTCCACTGAGGTTAGGCGGGACTTGAACTAGAGCTCATGGGTTAAGGGTGAAAGGCTAACTAAAGGGGGACGTGAGGGGGATCTTCTTCACTCAGAGGGTAGTGAGGGTGCGGAACGCGCTGCCAGCAGAAATGGCGGATGCAGGTTCGATTTCAGCTTTTAAGAGAAATTTGGAAGGTACATGGATGGGAGGGCTATAGTCCAGGCGCAGGTCGATGGGATTAGGTAGATTCGTAGTTCAGCATGGGCTGGGTGGGCCGAAGGGGGTTTTTCTGTGATGTAGTTACCTATGACTCTAAGGACAATCTTTAAGCTTGCTTGGCCAGAACTCTACTTCCTGAGACTAAGGGGTGGACTTTTGACAAGATATACTTGTGCTATACTGTTTTGTATTCATACCTCCTTGAGCAGTGGCTGGTAAAAGCAGTAAATCAAAGCTTTCTTTGTTGGGGTGTGATTGAAAAACCTCTCAGTAAACTGGGGAGAAGAATGGAGGAATTCAAGATCACTAGAAAAATTTAATTGGATTTTGCGCCTGGAGGTTTGGTAGGTATGAGCTCCAGGCTCCTTTGTAAGTTGATGTTTCAGGCTAAGATCCTTCCTCTGGACTGATTCATTCTAATTCATTCATTCATCCTGATGAACAGTCTCAGCCTGAAACATCGACTCTATTCATCTCCATAGTTGCTGCCTGATTTGCTGAGTTCCTCCAGCGTTTTGTGTGTGTGTTACTTTAGATTTCCACCACCTGAGAAACTCTTATGTTTCTAAGTAAACCACTAAAAGTATTTTTCTTCCTTCCTAACAGCAACTCTGCGGCCCTTATGTTTTCATCATCTTCACCGTGTTACTGGTCTTCTTCATCGTGTTCACCTACTTCAAGGTCCCCGAGACCAAGGGGCGGACATTTGACGAGATTTCCTCCGGATTCCGCCAGAGGGGCGGGGTCGAGGTCGAGGTCGATGATATTGTTGACTCTCAAGAGAAGGGCGCCCTGGAGGAACTCAACACCCTGGGGGCTGATTCTCAGGTTTAATGAGGCACTGAACCACTGAGGGAGACTGGAAGATGCGGGGATGTGTAGCCAACACTACTGAGAAAAATGTAAGGGGAGTGGGGAGGTTGCTGGTCCTGTCAGGAGGCTCCTGTTTATGTGTAGGAAGCGAGTTCCAATTTTTCTGGCAGTTCACATCTCCAATTTTCATAAAATCTTCTGTTGGACAGCAGAACTAACTTTTTGAATATCTTGCAGTTTTGACTGACGAAGTTATCGATTAATGTTTCAAAGCTTTCCATGTATAGAATTAAGTATTTATATGTGGGGTATGTTTATAGTGTTAATAGAACAATAAGTTATAGTGCTAATGTAAATATAATGAGGCAGTGGCCCAGTGTAAATGTACAAACAGTTTTGAAGTTCCTCTAGCTGTAGACTTCGATTGTATATGAATAGACTTTCTTACTGTACAGCACACATTTAGAAAACTACTGCAGATTCACTGGAAGCCCAGAATATATTTTTTAAAATTGTCATAAATTTCCAGTACATTTGTGTATTGGAAATGACATTAAACAATCTTGAATCTTAAATGCATTTTCAAGCAATATCCCTGATTCTTAACCATGTTTCTCTGACTTCCAATATGACAATTTATGCTAAATTAGCAGAGGAACATGATTGTGAGCAGGATGAATATTTGTCTGCGAGTTCAGACAGCGGTGGCCAAGACGAGGGTGACTGATAGTCCTTTCCCAAGTGGTGAATGCATTTTTCCCCCTTATTCCCTGGAAACGGTTTAAGCCATCTTGTGCACCTGGGAAAGGGTGCGCTGTGGGTGGTGTAAATCCCAATGTGTATCAAGTTATGTCTTGCAGAGACCTCAGCGACACTGTGTATGTGTGTGAGATTTGTGAAAGTCTGTTAATATTTCACACTTTCTGAAAGGACCATGATATTTTCATCCCATGATATTTTTAAACGAAGAACACTCCAGTGCCAATGGTGGCAAAACAAGTGTGTCTGTGTCTCTTTTCAGTTTAATTTAAACACCGTTCCATTGTCAATCCAAAGTATTAATCACATTTGAGGAATATGTGGTGCAGTTGGTGCGACTGACATCCCTCCTGTCTGGGATCAGCCACTCATATTGGCTACTTAAATATGAGTTTTATAGGTCATCTGATTCCCATGGTTTTGATCCGATTTCTTTAAGAAGTAACAGTCCTACTCAATGCATGATTTCTGCTGTTCAAATGTTTTGACCTAATATCTGGGCTGGACTCCTCTGCCCTATCAGGGGCACACATCCGTCAGACTGGTGTCTCGAGGACACTCCCTCACTCAGTGTCCCACCCTTGATCAGCAAGGTAGCGCAGTGGTTAGTGCAGCGCTGTTACAGGTCAGGGTGTCAAAGTTCAGAGTTGAATCCTGGCGTCCTTTATAAGGAGTTTGTATGGCCTCTCTGTGGACTGTGTGGGTTTGCTCTGGGTCCTCTGGTTTTCTCCCACTATCCAAAGATGTACCAGTTGGTAACTTAATTGATCATTGTAAATTGTCCCATGATTAGGCTAGGGTTAAACTAGGGGTTGTTGGGTGGCACAGGTCGAAAAGCTGAAGGGGCCTGTTTCACGCTGTATCTCTAAATAAAATATAAAAAGCGTCATGCCCTGTCCTCTGCACTGTACCCTGCATCAGTTTGCCCAGAACAGACCTCAAAAGCATGCCCGAGACCAATGTGGATCTCTGCGAGAGCTGAGGTAGCAGGCAGCATACAGCTTCCCCATTTACTCGCTTGAACTCTCTGTAACGGGCCGGGAGCTCAAAAAACACCTGGGGCTAGCTTAAACAAAGAACGACTTTTAAAGTTCAGCAGTTTTTATAGTTATTTTCAGTGTAAAGAAGGAAAACCAGTAAACTGGATAATTACTGCAGATGGATTGATACCTTGATGGCAGTTTTTGTATTGTAAGAACAGGTAAAACGAAATCTTGTTCAGAACAAGTTCTGCAGCCATTAGGAGAAGGGCGAAGAGACTGAGATGGTGATGTGGATGTCTCCCTCTCAGTTCCGGGACACATTCTCTTGGTCAGATTCTGGGGTTTGCACTGTTTGAACTCCAAATTATTTTTTGAAGAACATATTCAGACACAAAATATCTCTCTGGCTGAGTAAGTAACACATCTTCTTTGGTTGTTTTTATAATGCCGTTGTATCTTATCTGTAATTGTTCCTCAGTAGCGATGATTGTGTCTACTGGAAACGATGTAAACCTCGATGTGTAAAAATTAATCTAGCACACTTGTTTAAAATAGCGTTTGTACACAGATTTTTTACTTATTTCTCTGAGAACTCACCTTAGTGACAACTAAGCTGAAAATTAAAAAAAAACTGAACAAACATACTTTGTGTTATTTCTAAGACCTGATTTAAAGAGTGCCATTGTGGCGTAGAGGTTAGTGTAACGCTATTACAGCTCGGGCATCCGAAGTTGGAGTTGAATTCCAACGTCCTATTCAAGGAGTTTGTACGTTCTCCCCGTGACTGCGTGGGTTTCCTCTGGGTGCTCTGGTTTCCTCCTGCCGTCCAAAGGCGTACTGATTTGTAGGTTTGTTGATCATTATAAATTGTCCTGTGATTAGGCTAGGTTTAAATCGGTGGGTTTCTGGGTGGCATAGCTCAGTGGGCCAGAAGGTTCTGTTCCGTGCTATCTCCAGATGAAGAGATTGTGGTGGCAATGTGGTCTGTATCTGGAGTTCAAGGCCAAAGTAAATTTATTATCAAAGTTCATGTACGTCACCATATGTAACCCTGAGATTTATTTTCTTGTGGTTGTTTACAGTAAATAAAAAGAAACACACTAGAATCAATGTAAAACTACACACAAAGACATACAAACAGCCAATGTGCAAAAGACGACAAATTGTCCAAATACAAAAAGGAAAAAAAGCAAATAATGATAATGATTAAGTAATAAATGATATTGAGAACATGAGTGGTAGAGTCCTTGAAAGTGAGTCAGTTCTGCGTTGGGGTGAGTGAAGTTATCCACTCCAGTTCAGGAGCCGGATGGTTGAGGGGTAATAACTGGCTGTGTAGAACCTGAGGCTCCTGTACCTCCTCCCTGATGGCAGCAGCGAGAAGAGAGCGTGACTGTAGTAGTGCTAGTTGTCTTACGATGAGAGTTTTTAAAATGGAAAAGCTGTTGCACTGGGGCAGTTCTGCTCTCCCGACCTCGGACGTGTGGGTCCAGTGGTGTGAGTAGCCATCACAGCTGGGGTCTTCCTTGGTTGCGGTGGATGACCATGACTTCTGTGCCCTGTCATACTGTTCACTCTCCACAGAGTGTTGCAGAGCCGCCGCCTTCAGGCCATTATTGCTCCCTGTTGAGGTCATCTGCTCGGTCCATCAGAGCTGACTGCATGGTAGGACAGGCATGTCCCTATTTCACTGGAGTATGAGGCTGTCCGGTTTAGCCCACCTGTTGAAGCTGTGTACCTGTGTGGTTGCTGTTGCATGCAAACAGTGCTTGGAGCCACAGGTGAGAGCTGAGTATCCGGTGGGGACCAAAGGTGAGTGAGCTTCCCCAGAATGGACACGATAAGCCCCTTTAGCAGAGGTGTTACCCCTTGTTGAACATCACATATACCCATGAAATGGTTATTAATTCATTCATTATGTGCCATGTTGTAGGATGGAGGCGATCATGGCCTTTTCGTGATCTTGATTGTCCTTGGCAAATGTTTCTACAGCAGTGTCTTTACAAGACGGGTGACTCCAGTCATTATCAATACTCTTCAGAGATTGTCTGCCTGGCGTCAGTGGTCACATAACCGGAATGTGTGATGTGCACCAGCTGCTCATACGACCATCCACCACCTGCCCCCATGGCTTCACGTGACCCTGACCAGAGGGGCTAAGCAGGGGCCCAAGGGCGACCTGCAGGCTAGCAGAGGGAAGGAGCACCTTACACCTCCTTTGGCAGAGACGTAACTCCACCCTGACACCCAAGTTATAGTAATATTAGTTTTAAGAAACTAGTATTGGTAATTGGGACGAGCAAGTCAACTGGAGTTTATTGTCATTTACACAAGTACGGTGAGGTACAGGTACAACAAAATACTTGCTTGGAGAAGTACCACAAACACGTAGGCATAGACAATTGATAATCGTGTTTATTATTGTTAACGTATTGAGGTCCAGTGAAAAACTCTGTTTTGCCAGCCGTCAGTGCATAAAAAGGTCAGATTAGTTTTATTTGTCACATGCTTTGAAGCATGCAGTGAGATGTGCCATTCGCTTCAATAACCAGCACAGTCTGAGGATGCCCACAAGTGTCACTGCACTAGCATAACTTCCTCGCAAATTACTAGCCTGCAAACTGATGACATGAACATCAGTGTCTCTAACTTCCAGTAACTTCTCCCACTTCCCATTCCTCCTTTCGTTCCCCATTCTGTTTCCCTTCTCACCTCTGCTCTCCTCACCTGTCCATCACCTCCCTCTGGTTCCTCTCCTCCTCCCCTTTCTGCCATTGTCCACTTTCCGCTCCAATCAGATTTCTTCTTCAGCCCTCTTCTCACCTGGCTGCCAACTTCTCACTTCACCCCTGCTCCCCCACCGTCCTACCTTCCCCCTCACCTGGTCTCACCTGACAGCTTCTCACTTCAACCCCCCTCCCCCACCCACCCACCTTCCCCCCTCATGTAGTCTCACCGATCACCTGACAGCTTCTCACTTCACCTCCCTTCCCCACCATCCTACCTTCCCCCTCACCTGGTCTCACCTATCACCTGACAGCTTCTCACTTCACCTCCCTTCCCCACCATCCTACCTTCCCCCTCACCTGGTCTCACCTATCACCTGACAGCTTCTCACTTCACCTCCCTTCCCCACCATCCTACCTTCCCCCTCACCTGGTCTCACCTATCACCTGACAGCTTCTCACTTCACCTCCCTTCCCCACCATCCTACCTTCCCCCTCACCTGGTCTCACCTATCACCTGACAGCTTCTCACTTCACCTCCCTTCCCCACCATCCTACCTTCCCCCTCACCTGGTCTCACCTATCACCTGACAGCTTCTCACTTCACCTCCCTTCCCCACCATCCTACCTTCCCCCTCACCTGGTCTCACCTATCACCTGACAGCTTCTCACTTCACCTCCCTTCCCCACCATCCTACCTTCCCCCTCACCTGGTCTCACCTATCACCTGACAGCTTCTCACTTCACCTCCCTTCCCCACCATCCTACCTTCCCCCTCACCTGGTCTCACCTATCACCTGACAGCTTCTCACTTCACCTCCCTTCCCCACCATCCTACCTTCCCCCTCACCTGGTCTCACCTATCAGCTTGTCCTCCTTCCACGCACCCACATTCTCACTTCTGCCCTCTTCCGTTCCAGTACTGCTGAGGGTCTCGGCCCGGTGCTGCCTGACCTGCTGAGTTCCTGCAGCGTTGTGTGTGTTTCTCAGGACTGGCCTGTCTGCCTGAATGCGTCGGCAAAGGGATGCAGGTTGCTGTCTCACACGATCCAGCAGAGGGTGCCGTCTCACACGAGTCACTCAGCAGCAGCTGGTAGCTGAGAAAGCTAAAGGAAGGGAGGTCTCTGTGTGTTGGGGCATACACTGGTCATTGTACCGAGCTGTTTGCCAGCAGGTTGTCTCGCACCACCCACTCTCAGGATCAGAATCGGGTTCATTATCACCGGCATGCCGTGAAATTTGTTGTTTTGTGGCAGCAGTACAGTGCCATGCATAAAACTCACTATAAATTAAAATGATAATTAAGTACATAGGTAAGCAAGCAAATATTTAGATAGCTAGGTCGATAAACTAATAAGTAAGAAGACAGTCAGACAGATAGATAGATAGATAGACAGATATAGACAGTCAGATATAGATAGGCACAGACAGGATATGATAGACAGACAGGCAGATGTAGATATAGACAGACAAATGTAGATACACAGACAGACGTATAGATAGACAGTCAGAGAAATATAAACAAACAGTTATTAATAGACAGACAGATATTAATGGACAGATGTAGATAGACAGATATAGATAGACAAACAAGTAAATAAATAGTGCAAAGGAGGTAGTGTTCAAGGGTTCATTGTCCACTCAGAAATCTGATGGCAGAGGGGAAGAAGATGATCCTGAAACACCAGGACATGCCCTCTTCTCATTGCTACCATCAGGGAGGAGGTACAGAGGCCTGAAGGCACACACTCAACAATTCACAAAAAGCTTTTTCCCCTCTGCTATCAGATTTCCGAATGGACATTTAACCCAAGAACATTACCTCACTACTTTTTATTTCTATTTTTGCACTACTTGTTTAATTTAGATATTATTTATATATTTACTGTAATTCAGATTTTTTTCCACAGACACTGGCTCTGTACAGTTTTTGCTAAATGCTAGTTACTGCACTGCCCTTAAGGAGGAATCCCCGCAGCTCATGTATGCCAATACTACAAAGTGCAGGCTAGTCCCACTGCCAAGTAAGCAGCTTAGGTGATATCGCTCCTGGCTTTTCAGGTGTGAACTATAGATGCTCCATACAGTAATGGGGAAAGGACAATTGCTCTATAGACCAAAAGTTTTATTTAGACTTGTAGGTTGTGGTCTTCAAAGACCCTTTTCCTTACAGTCCTTGCATAGGTTCCACCAGCACAACTCAGGCGGTGTTGATCTCTGAGTCAATGTTTGCTTTTGAAGAGAGAATGCCTCCGTGGTATGGAAATTGGTCTACATTTTCAAGGGTGATATTGTTAACTTTTATGGAGGGCTGGATAAATGGCTGGTTGGGCGGTGGCTGTTATGGGATCTGTGTCTTTTTTTAATGTTCAAAACAAGACCCAGGGCTCTATATGTCTTGGCAAAGGCATTAAGGATACATAAGAGGTTTTCTTTAGAGTGTGCTGTGATGGTGTTGCCATCCGCAGACTGAAGTTCCATGATGGTGGTGGAGCTGAACTGTTTTTGACCTTGAACTGGTTGAAGGTCTTGAGGATCAGCTGGAAGGACAGACACCCTAACACCAGCGTTCTGGAGGAGGTCAACGAAAACAGTATCTCCACCCACCATGATAAAGTCATGTCATCGGGATCTCTAACTCACATCTTCCCAAACAGATCCTTTACTCCATGTTGAAGGACGGTCAGTGAGCCCCTGGTGGGGCAAAAGAAACACTTCAAAGATAACATCAAAATCAGCCTGAAGAAATGCTACATTACTTCTAAAAACTGGCAAGAGATTGCAGTCAATAGATAATCCTGGGGGAAATCTGCTCAAGAGGGAGCTGTGTCACATGAGAACAATCTCCACTGTGTCACAGAGAACAAATGGCAGCTGAGAGACTGACAACTAAAAGACCCAACCATTAACCACAGTCACCACCTACTCTTGCCCACATTGCACCAGAAAGTGTGGATCGCATATCGACCTCTACAGTGACCTGAGGACCCATCAATAGACAACCCCTACAGACAACATTATACTTGACTTGAGTGGGACCTCCAGTTTAAGGTGACGCTACTGAATGTGGGCGACAGCTTACTGGTGGATCTCAAAGCAAGAAATTTGACTAAATACTCTATTGACAACACTTTTTATTTGGAAAATTTTGGTAAATGATCACCGCAAACAATGAAGAGGCAAGTCTGAGGGCCAAGGTGTGCAGGTGTGAGGCAGAGCTGGAGTGAGATCAAGGTGTGTTGCAGGAGAAGATGTAGTTGGAATTGGAGACATCGTTGAAGCAAGCGGAGTGGAGAAATGCTGCAGTGGAGCGGTTTCAAAGCCCTAAGCCGGGAGCGACTTTGATCTGTCTAAGTGCTGTGCTGATTTGAAAAGGTTAGGAAGTGACCCAGAGCATATCCATGAGGTGGGGCCTGGGCTCAGGCCTGAGTTCGAGGGACGAACCGATGCTTGGACAATTCAAACGCTGGGCCAGGTGGACTGAAAAGGTAAGGTGTCTGGACTGGAGGCAGGGGTTAAGCCGGTTCTGATCCGTGACATTTTGCTCTGCTCCTCTAGGCACCGAGGCTGTGTCATGCCCGAGGTGCTCTGGATTTTGTGTCTGAGAGCTTCACAGTGATTTGCTTCTGTGTGATGGACTGAGACTGAGATTATGGGCCCACTACAGCTGCTCCCGGCTTCGGGTTTATGGACTCAATTTTGTTCTGAATGCTGATTTGATCTGATCTGTTTTTTTTTCTCTCTGCGCATTGGGTGCTGTTCTTTATTTTACTGGGTTCTTTCAGGTTCTGTGGCTGCCTGTGAGCAGACAAATCTCAAGGTTGTATAATTCGTACATACTTCGATACTAAAATGAACTTTGAACTCTGAATTTTGATCACAGTATTATTACCACACTGTCTGTGGGTACATCGTTTTGGAGCTCTGTGCACATGATTAGTTTCTGCATCAATAATTGGAGATGGCGAGATGAAGATTAGTTTCTGGGACAAGGGAAAGGGTTTGAGTAGAATGGATCGAAGGACACAAGGCTTTGGAAGAAACAATGGAGAAAATAGGACATTCTGAGATGGACATTTCGGGTCTGGACAACGGTTGTGACACAATTCCTCACCAGAAGCTGACGACAACAGTTAAAGCACATTGAAGAAACTGGCAGCAAAGTTCAAAGTAAATTTATTATCAAAGTACATACAGTATGTGTCGTCAGATACAACCTTGAGATTCATTTTCTTGTGGGCATTCACAGAAACGCAATAGAATCAATGAAAAACCACACACAACCAATATACAAAAGAGAACGAATCATGCAAATTCAAAAGAAAAAAGAAATAAGAATAAAAATACATGCATACAGTAAATATGGAGAACATGAGATGAAGAGTCCTTGAAAGGGAGTCGGTAGATTATGGAATCAGTTTGGTGCTGGGGTCAGTGAAAGTTGAGTGAAGTTATCCCCTCTGGTTCAAGAACCTGATGGTTGAGGGGTAATAACTGTTCCTGAACCTGGTGGTGTGAGTCCTGAGGCTCTTGTACCTCCTTCCTGATGGCAGCAGCGAGAAGAGAGCACGGCCTGGAGACCGAGATAGAAAAAGAAAATAATTTTATGACAGAGTGTGCTGAAGATTGAGTGATTATATCTTCCTGAAAATTAATTTGTGGCTAATTACTGGGCTTGTAACTGCTGTTTATTTGGAGCCTCCTGTTTCTCCCCCAGTAAAGGCTGATTTTGGTTTAATCAATTCAAGCGGTAATTGTGGAAGAAAATGGAAGTGTTTTAAAAAGTTATCTGCATGCTACTGCTAAAAGATCAGAGTGAATGAGTCACAAATACCAAGTTTATACCCAGTAATTATTCAGTGCCACCTGATTTCTCCATTTATTTTCTGTGTTCCCACTCCCCCCCACCCCCCCCACACACACACACACTCTAATCAGCTTCTTTACACCATTCAAATTCTCAGGACTTATTCTTGCATGAGTCTTTTTAACACAAATCCAAAGATGGCTGTAATGTAGGCTACCATCTCACTCTAGACTGGGCCCATGCATCCCTGGGTGGACAGAACTGGAAGATGGGAGCTCCTCGGGAGGACGTACAGGAGCCCGATGACCCACTGTCAACAGGTCCTTCTCCCTCCACCATCAGATTTCTGAATGATCTGTGAACCCATGAAGGCCACCTGATTATTCAGCTTCCCATTCCCATTCCCATTCCCTCATGTCAGCGCATGTCCTCCTCTACTGCCATGAATGACACCAGCCTCAAGTTTGAGGAGCAACACCTCATTTTTCATCTGAGTAGCCTTCAACCTGACAGCATGATCATCAATTTCCCTTCAACATCCGGTAATTTCTCCCCCTCCCCTTCCCTCCCCCTTTCCATTCTCCATTCTGGTCACTGTCTCTCCCCTTCTCTTCTTCTCAACTGCCCATCATCTCCCCACTGAGTCCCCTCCTCCTTCCCTTTCTCCCATGGTCCACTCTCCTCTCCTATCAGATTTCTTCTTCTTCAGCCCTTTTCCTTTTCCACCTATCACCTCCCAGCTTCTTACTTCATCTCCCCTCCCCACCATTTATGTTCCCCCTCACCTGGTCTCACCAATCACCTACCAGCTTGTCCTCCTTCTCCTCCCCTCCCCTCATCTTCTTATTTTGGCTTCTTCTCCCTTCTTTCCAGTCCCGATGAAAGGTCTCATTTTGAAACATCGACTGTTTAATCCCCTTCATAGGTGCTGCCTGACCTGCTGAGTTCCACCAGCATTTTGTGTCTGTTGCTATCTCACTATTCATTTCTTTTTGCTTTGTTTATTTATTTTATAATTTATAGTAACTTTTACATCTTTGTACTCTACTGCCGCTGCAAAACAACAAATTTCATTCATATATCAGGGATAATAAAGCTGATTCCTGATTTGGCAGCAGCATGGTAGCGTAGCGGTTAGCATAACGCGATTAGCACCAGCGACCCGGGTTCAATTCCTACCGTTGTATGCAACAGTCTTGTACTCCTCGCCCTCCCTGTGACCAAATGGTTTCCTCCAGGTGCTCTGGTTTCCTCCCACATTCCAAAGACGTACAAGTTAATAAGGGTTAGTCAGCTTTCATCGCATCATTGGTTGAAGGACCTGTACTGTGCCTGTAATGTTCTATGATTCTGATAACTGCAGTGAATTCCCTATCGAACGCCCCCCTCACCATAACCCGACTCTATACTGAACAGTCCTACTCAAGATGTAAGTTTCAAGATTGTTTAATGTCATTTCCAGTACAAGTGTAAAGGAGAATGAAATAATTGTTTCTCCAGATCCAATGCAGAAAAAAAAACACAATAAGATAAATAAATCACAATGATAAAAACACAATAATATAAATCCATTAGATAACTTACATACATAGATTGATTGTATGTCCATAAAGTGACACTAGGCACAGGAGTGTCTGTACATAAGGTGTCTCTGACAGGAAATGATAAAGTAGTGGTGGTTGGGGGTGTGGAGGGGTGGGTTAGTGGGTAGGGGTGTTGATCAGCCTTACTGCTTGGGGCAAGTAACTGTTTCTGAGTCTGGTGATTCTGGTGTGGATGCTACGTAACCTCTTCGCTAATGAGAGTGGGACCAACAGTCCATGAGCAGGGTGGGTCTGCTCTCACCCCATCCTCCCGCCACCCCACCAGGAATAGGGTTCCTCTTGACATCACCTACCACCCCACCAGCCTCCGTGTCCAGCACATAATTCTCCGTAACTTCTGCCATCTCCAATGGGGTCCCAACACCAAGCACATCTTTCCCTCTCCCCCACTTTGTGCTTTCTGCAGGGATCACTCCCTAAGGGACTCTACTGTCCATCCGTCCCTCCCCACTGATCCCCCGCCTGGCACTTATCCTTGCAAGTGGAACAAGTGCTACACCTCCTCCCAAGGCCCTAAACAATCCTAGCAGCTGAGATGACACTTCACCTGTGAGTCTGTTGGGATCACCCACTGCATCCAGTTTTCCTGGTGTGGCCTCCTGTATATTAGTGAGACCTGACGTAGAGGGGAGACCACCTCGCCGAGCACTTATGCTCCGTCCACCAGAAAGAGCGGGATCTCCCAGTGGCCACCCATTTTAATTCCACTCCTCATTCCCATTGCGATGTGTCAGTCCAAGCTGTACTGAGGACATACTCAGGCTGGAGGACTAACACTTTGTATTTCGTCTGGGTAGCCTCCAACCTGATGACATCAACATTGATTTCTCAAACTTCCAGTAATGCCCTCACTCGACATTCCCCATTCCCATTTCAATCTCTCTCCTTACGTGCCCATCACCTCCCTCTGGTGCTCCCCCCCCCTTCCCTTTCTTCCATGGCCTTCTGTCCTCTCCTATCAGACTCCCCCTTCTCCAGCTCTGTATCTCTCTCACCAATCAACTTCAACCCTCCCCCTCCCAGTTTTGCCTACCACCATGTGTTATCCCTCCCCTCCCCTCACCTATTAACTCCACTCATCTTTATTTCTCCAGTCCTACTGAAGGGTCTCAGCCTGAAACGTCAACTGCCTTCTTTTCCAGAGACGCTGCCTGGCCTGCTGAGCTACTCCAGCATTAGTGTGTGTGTTGATGTTACTGGCGTTTTACCCATTGTGGAGCTTTCCTGTCCGTCGCTGTGCAGTCACCACAGTGTAGTTTCTGTACCATGTTCCTGTGTCACGGTGTAGTTTCTGTACCATGTTCCCGTGTCACAGTGTAGTTTCTGTACATGTTCCTGTGTCACAGTGTAGTTTCTGTACCATGTTCCCATGTCACAGTGTAGTTTCTGTACCATGTTCCCGTGTCACAGTGTAGTTTCTGTACCATGTTCCCGTGTCACGGTGTAGTTTCTGTACCATGTTCCTGTGTCACGGTGTAGTTTCTGTACCATGTTCCCGTGTCACAGTGTAGTTTCTGTACCATGTTCCTGTGTCACGGTGTAGTTTCTGTACCATGTTCCCATGTCACAGTGTAGTTTCTGTACCATGTTCCCATGTCACGGTGTAGTTTCTGTACATGTTCCTGTGTCACGGTGTGGCTTCCATGCAATGTAGTGATACAGCTTGTTCGGATGCTCTCTACTATGTATCTGTAGAAAGATGTGAGTGCAGATGTGCATCGGCCATCCTGGGGAACACATCAGCATTGTAGTGACACAAGGGAAACTGACTGCACTTTCTCTGCAGCTGTTACACTTTATTCTGCATTGTTATTGTTTTACCTTTTTCTACCTCAATGCACTGTGTTATGATCTAATCGGTATGAACAGTATCCAAGACAAACTTCACACTGTATCTTGGAACATAAGACCATAAGATATAGGAGCAGAAGTAGGCCATTTGGCCCATCAAATCTGCTCCGCCTTTCAATCATGGGATGATCCAATTCTCCCAGTCATCCCCACTCCCCTGCTTTCACCCCATACCCTTCTATGCCCTAATCAAGAACCTATCTATCTCTCCCTTAAGTACTCCCAATAACTTGGCCTCCACAGCCGCTCGTGGCAACAAATTCCACAGATTTACCACCCTCTGACTAAAGTAATTTCTCCGCATCTCAGTTCTAAAAAGGCGTCCTTCAGTCATGCCCTCTTGTCCTAGAATCCCCTACCGTGGGAAATAATCTGTTCAGGTCTTTTAACATTTGGAATGTTTCAATGAGATCCTCCCTCCTTCTCCTGAACTCCTGGAATACAGCCCAAGAGCTGCCAGGCGTTCCTCATACGGTAACCCCTTCATTCCTGGAATCATTCTCGTGAATCTTCTCTGAACCCTCCTCAATGTCAGTATATCCTTTCTAAAATAAGAAGCCCAAGACTGCACACAATACTCCAAGTGTGGTCTCACGAGTGCCTTAAAGAGACTCAACATCACATCCCTGCTGTTATATTCTATACCTCTAGAAATGAATGCCAAAGTCAATGTAAATTTTTTAATCAAAGTACATAAAATGGTGCTGGAAAGTTTGTGAACCCTGTAGAATTTTCTCTGGTTCTCCATAAATATGACTTAAAATGCGATCAGATCTTCAGGTAAGTCCAAAAACTAGATAAAGAGAATCTAATTAAAAAATAATCCAAAAACATTATACTTGTTCATTTATTTATTGAGTAACATGATTCAATATACATATATTGCTTGGAAAAAGTATGTGGACCTCTGGGGTAATGCCTTACAAAAGCTATTTGGAGTCAGGAGTTCCAATCAATGAGATGAGATTGGAGGAGTGGGTTGGAGAGGTGCCCTGCCCTGTAAAAAAGACACACAAAGTCAGGTTACTGACAGAGCCTGCTCTTCTCAAGAAAGATCTGTTTACGTGTACAATACCTCGATAAAAACAACTTTCAGAAGACCTTAGAAGAAGAATTGTAGAGATGCATGAAGCTGGAAAAGGCTACAAAAGCATTTCTAAAGATCTGAGTGTTCATCAGTCCACAGTGAGAGAAATTGTCTACAAATGGAGCAAACGGAGTACTGTGGCTTCTCTCCCTAGGAGTGGGCATCCTGCAAATATCACACCAGGAGCACAACGTGCAATGCTGAAGGAGGAGAAAAAGAACATAAGTGTAACAGCAAAAAGACTTGCAGAAATCTCTAGAACTTGTTACAGTCTCTGTTCATGTGTCCACTATAAGAAAAACACTGAACAAGGATGGTGTTCATGGAAGGACACCACAGAGGAAACATAGAAACATAGAAAATAGGTGCAGGAGTAGGCCATTCGGCCCTTCGAGCCCGCACCGCCATTCAGTATGATCATGGCTGATCATCCAACTCAGAATCCTGTACCAGCCTTCCCTCCATACCCCCGATCCCTTTAGCCACAAGGGCCATATCTAACTCCCTCTTAAATATAGCCAATGAACTGGCCTCAACTGTTTCCTGTGGCAGAGAATTCCACAGATTCACCACTCTCTGTGTGACGAAGTTTTTCCTAATCTTGGTCCTAAAAGGCTTCCCCTTTATCCTCAAACTGTGACCCCTCGTTCTGGACTTCCCCAACATCAGGAACAATCTTCCTGCACCTAGCCTGTCCAATCCCTTTAGGATTTTATATGTTTCAATAAGATCTCCCCTCAATCTTCTAAATTCCAACGAGTATAACCCTAGTCGATCCAGTCTTTCATCATATGAAAGTCTTGCCATCCCAGGAATCAATCTGGTGAACCTTCTTTGTACTCCCTCTATGGCAAGGATGTCTTTCCTCAGATTAGGGGACCAAAACTGCACACAATACTCCAGGTGTGGTCTCACCAAGGCCTTGTACAACTGCAGTAGTACCTCCCTGCCCCTGTACTCGAATCCTCTTGCTATGAATGCCAGCATACCATTCACCTTTTTCACCGTCTGCTGAACCTGCATGCCCACTTTCAATGACTGGTGTATAATGACACCCAGGTCTCGTTGCACCTCCCCTACTGCTCTCCAACAAAACATTGCTGCACATCTCAAGTTTGCAAAAGACCATTTGGATGTTCTACAATGCTTCTGGGACAATGTTCTGTGGGCAGATGAGACAGAAGTTGAACTTTTTGGCAGAAATGCACATTGCTAAGTTTGGAGGGAAAAAGGCACTGCACACCAACACCAAAACCTCATCCCAGCTGTGAAGCATGTTGGAAGGAGCATCGTGGTTTGGGGCTGCTTTGTTGCCTCAGAGCCTGGACAGCTTGCAATTGTTGAGGGAGCAATGAATTCTAAATTGTATCAAGACATTGTACAGGAGAATGTCTGTCACCTGGAGCTTAATAGTTGGATAATGGAACAAGACAATGATCCAAAAAACAAGAGTAAATCAACAACAGAATTGTTTAAAAAAAAATTGTGTTTTGGAAGGTCCGAGTCAAATTCCTGACCTTAATCCTACAGAGATGTTGTGAAAGGACCTGAAGCAAGCAGTTCATGCAAAGAAGCCCACCAACATCCCAGAGTTGAAGCAGTTTTGTAAGGAGGAATGTCCTAAAATTCCTCCAAGCCAATGTGCAGGACTGATCAACAGTTACTGGAAGTGTTTGGTTGAAGTTATTGCTGTCCAAGGGAGTCTCACCTGTTCCTGAAAGCAAAGGTTCACATAATTTTTCCCATAAATACATGAAATATAGGATAATTTTTCTTAATAAGTAAATAAACAAGTAACACATAAAAATTGCTGGTGAATGCAGCAGGCCAGGCAGCATCTCTAGGAAGAGGTACAGTCAACATTTCGGGCCAAGACCCTTCGTCAGGACTAACTGAAAGAAGAGATTGTAAGAGATTTGAAAGTGGGAGGGGGAGGGGGAGATCCGAAATGATAGGAGAAGACAGGAGGGGGAGGCCAGCATCTGCAGATTTCCTCATGTTTGTGTTTTTAAATAAACAAGTATAATGTTTTATCTGTGTTATTTATTTAATTGGGTTCTCTTTATCTAGTTTTAGGACTTACCTAAAGATCACATCTTAGGTCATACTTATGCAGAATTAGAGAAAATTCTACAGGGTTCACAAACTTTCTAGCACCACTGTATATATCTCCATATGCGCCTTGAAATTTGTTTTCTTGCGGCATTCGCAGTAAGTCCAAGAAACACAACAGAATCAATGAAAGACCACACCCAACAGGACGGACAAACAATCAGTGTACAAAAGGCAACAAACGATGTGAATACAAAATAATAAATAAACAAACAATAAATATCAAGAACATGAGATGACAAGTCTTTGAAAGTGAGTCCATAGGTTGTGGGATCCGTGTTGAGGTGAGTGAAGTTATCCATGTACTAATAATAAATCCATTCCAATACAATACAAAGTAATGATGGGCATGGAAACCATTGAGTCCGTTAAAGGGACATCTGCTGTCCTTGCCTTCCTTGGTCCATGCTGGGTCCACTAATCAGATAGACTCTTCTATACCTACTAAAGTGAGCTTGTGAGCCATTCAGCTTAGCTGGTTCGATTTAATATCTCAGAATGTATACAGTATACAACCTGAAATCCTTACTCTTCACAGACAACTGCAAGACAGAAGCAAAAACCCCAAAGAATGAATGATGGAAACCATTAGAACCCCAATATCTCCCCTTCCCCTCACACACAAACAGCTGCAAAGGCTTCAACCCTCCCCCTCCCCCTGCTTTCTCCAGCAAAAGCATCAAACACCCCAAGCCACCATGCAAGCATTAGCAAAGCCCCCCCCCCCATGAAAAACCGCAGTTTGTGTGCAGCTGTAGATCACGGACTCCGACAGAACCCCGGCCGCCTTGAAAAGGAAAGAAAAGACATTAGAAGAGAGGAAATTAAACTGCTTTGCAGCTGAACTGGAAGAAGTCGTCCATGTCCACAAAACTCTCTGGCACCATCTTTAGCTCCTCCCGCTCAAGATTCAAGATTCAAGTTTATTTACATCGAAATCTCCAGTGAAGTGCATTGTTTGGGTTAAGAACCAACACAAACTAAGGATGTGCTGGGGCAGCCCACAAGTGTTGCCACACATTCCGGCACCAACGTACTATGCCCACAATGCTCGGCAGAACAACACAGACACAACAAGCAAAAACAGGCCTCGTTCCTTCATGTAGTGAGTTCTAGGGCTGATTGTTCGCTCCGTGGAATAGAACACGAGATGGAGGAGGAACACTTCATACTTCGTCTGGGTAGCCTCCAACCTGACAGCATGAATATTAATTTCTCCAACTTCAATATTTTGATCTCTCTCCCCTTCCCTCTTTTTCCATTCCCCATTCTGGCTCTCCTCTTACACCTTCTCTTCTCCTCACCTGCTTTTCATCTCCCTCTGGTGTCCATCTTCCTTCCCTTTCTCTTACCGTCCTCTTCTTTTCTAGTCCTGATGAAGGGTCTTGACCTGAAACACTGACTTTCTGTGATTGGATCGGGGTTAAGTGGTTGGGTTGCTGGTGGGGTGGTTCGTTGGGCTGGAAGGCCTGCCTGTGCTGTATGTCTAAGTAAAATAAAATTAAGAAAAATGCAGAGTGGAGTTTACAGTGTAAAGTGTCCTATTTGAGTGGCCTCCAACCTGACAGCATGGACATCTATTTCTCCAACTTCTCCCCTTCTCTCGGTTTCCATTCCGCCTTCTGGCTCCCCTCTCATCCCTTCTCTTCTCCTCACCTGCCTATCACCACCCTCAACTTTCCCTTTCTCCCATGGTCCACTCTCCTCTCCTATCAGATGCCTTCTTCTTCAGCCCGTTGCCTTTTCCATCTATCACTTCCCAGCTTTTTACTTCATCCCCTCTCCTCACACCCACCTGGCTTCACCAATCACCTTCTAGCATGTCCTTCCTCCCCTTCCCTCACCTCCTTATTCGGGCTTCTTCCCCCTTCCTTTCCAGTCCTGATGAAGGATCTCAGCCTGAAATGTCGACTGTTTATTCATTTCCACAGATGCTGCCTGATCTGCTGAGTTCCTCCAGTATTTTATGTGTGTTGCTGTGGGTGGAATATTCCTGCTTTTGCATGTCCTCTTTAATGCAGATGGTTGATTTAAACCCACGCCCTACAGTGACTGATGTACTCCCCTGTCTCTCTCCTCTGAGCCTGTTCCAGGTTAGTGGTGATTGCTGTCTGCATTGCATTCAGATACAATCCATCAACACTACCTCATTATTCCGTATTCTTTGTGCTGCGGTATTTATTTATTTTTTGAGAGAATATAGTAATTTTATGTCTGTGCTGTACTGCTGACGCAAAGCAACAAATTTCATGTCATGTGTCAGTGATTCTGATTTTTTTTTATGAGCCTGTGAGTGGATCTGCATTGCGATATTTCATGAACTGCAATATCACACTGGTTGCATCAAAGCCCAGTATGGAAACACCAATGCCCTCAGACAGAAATCTTACAAAAAATAGTGGCTACATCCCAGCCCATCGCAAGTAAAATCCTCTCAACCACTGAGCACAACTCCATGGAGTGTTGTCGTAGGAAAGCAGCATCCATCATCAGGGACCCCCACCACCCAGGACATGCTCTCCTCTCACTGCTGCCATCAGGACAGTGGTACGGGAGCCTCAGGACCCACACAAGCAGGTTCAGGAACAGTTGTTACCCCTCAACCATCAGGCTCCTGAACCAAAGGGGACAACTTCACTTGCCCCATCACTGAACTGTTCTCACAACCAATGGGCTCACCTTCAAGGACTCTTCATCTCATGTTCTCGATATTTATTGCTCACTTATTATTATTATTATTATTATTATTTCTTTTTGTATTTGCTCAGTTTGCTGTCTTCTGCACTCTAGTCAGTGTGGTCTTTCATTGACTTACAGAGTATGCCTACAAGAAAATGATTCTCAGGGTTGCATATGGTGACATATATGTATTTTGATAATAAAATGTTCTTTGAACTTTCTCTTTGGAAACTTCCAATGATCAAAGCTCGGTATCACCACACTCCACCGCGAGAAATCTTTAGGTGTAAAAGACCATCATCTTGTATTGTGTTTTAGTCATAGAGCACGCCAGCACAAAAACAGGCCCTTTGGCCCATCGAGTCTATGCTGAGCTGTTATTCTGCCAGGTCCCATTGACCTGCACCTGGTCCATACCCCTCCCATCCATGTAGTTACATAAACTTATCTTAAATTGAGGGAGTTAGATATGGCCCTTGTGGCTAAAGGGATCAGGGGGTATGGAGAGAAGGCAGGTACAGGGTTCTGAGTTGCATGATCAACCATGATCATACTGAATGGCGGTGCAGGCTCGAAGGGCCGAATGGCCTACTCCTGCACCTATTTTCTATGTTTCTATATTTCTATGTCTCAAAAGAACTCACAGCCACCACTTACTCTAGCAGCTCACCACCCTCTGAATGAAGAGGTTCCTCCACAGACTTCTCTTAAACATTTCACCCTAACCCGTGACCTCTAGTTCTAGACTCACCCAACCTGAGGGGAAAATGCCTGCTTGCATTTAGCTTATCTATACCTCTCACTAATTTTGTACGCCTCTATCAAATCTCCCCTCCTTCTCCTACATTCCAGGGAGTAAAATCCTAACCTATTCGAACCTCCCCTGTGACTAACAACCTCATGTCCTGGCAACGTCCTTCGACATTTTCTCTGCACCCTTTCACTCTGATTGAGATCTTTTCCTGTAGGTAGGTGATGGGAAATCCACACACAGAGCAGAGATAGGTGATGGGAAATCCAATGGAGAACAGAGGTTAGAATTAGAGTTTGCTGGAGCTGAACAGCACACAATACATCCCAACTCTTGCACTCAGTACTCTGGTTTATGAAGGCCAACGTGCCAAAAACTTTCTTTTAAACCCAAGCTACCTGTGACACCACCTTCAAGGAATGATGGTTTTATGTTTCCGGGTGCCTCCGTTCAATCGCACTCCTCAGAGTCCAACTGTTCACTGGTTTGTCCTCCTAAAGTGTAACACCTCACACTTGTCTGCATTAAATTCCATCTGCAGTTTCAGCCCATTTTTCCAGCCGGTTCAGATCCTGCTGCAAGCTTTGATAGTCTACCTCACCATCCATTACATCCCCAAGATGATGTGAGTGTCATCTACAAATCTTCTGATCTTGTCTTATATATCTTCCTGTTTGTACCAGGGCACCAGATGGACCTTAGGACCCTAATAAACTTCGCCATTATGGATGAAACAACAGAAAGTGATGGTGATAAAGGAAAGGAAAAGTATGTCTCATCCGGAGTTTCTCCGACATCAATCTTAAAAATAATATCGGCACATTTCAATGGAAGTGGATTAATCCAGACCAATCCCACTGGTGTCATTACTCCTTATTGGTTTGGAGTCTGTTCTGGTTATTATGTTTTGTTCCTGTTAAAGACTATGATTTCCTACCAGGTAATAATCACTCAGCCTTCGCTGACTAATTGGATTGTGATAATCTTCTCCATCACTTTCATAGAGGCTGTACATGTAACTCTCGTCCCGACTAGCAGCTTAATATAGGGGATGACAGCTCCCAGCCCAGCCAAACTTAAGAAATCTCGTTTGGGTGGATGATGTGTCCCCTGTTACAAATTAGTACCACAAAATAACAAAAGGTGCACAATATGCGATTAAACGATTGAACTTTATAATTCTTAATTTGACAATACGGTTAGTGAAGAAAACAAAAAGAAAAAGGGCCCATTCTCATGAAACAGTCTATTGCACAAGGTTGGAGTTCACCGATAAGGCCGTTCGTCCACCATCGACCTCCTCCGATTGTCACTGACCTTCGGATCCTCGCTCCAAGTTCACTCCGTCCTGCGGTCTACCAGCTCTCTCCTTTTGTGTCTTCTCTCCTCATCTCTCCCTGGCAAAAGACCTGCAGATTCCTGGCTCCCAGACACACAAGAAAGAACAACATCCCGCTCATTGGCTAGCATGCCCCACTATCTCTAGTCATAACCCAAACATTGCTGCTACAGAGAAACCATTTCCTCAGCAGTGGAACATCACAGAGAAGCCATCACATTAGCAGTGAAGCCTTACAGCGTGTTACATACAATTTAAGATTTTTAAGATAAGATTCACTTTATTTGACACACGTACATCGTGAAATGCATCATTTGTGTCAATGACCAACACAGTCCGAGGATGTGCTGGAGCAGCCTGTAAGGGCCGCCATGCTTCCAGGGTCAACATAGTAAGTCCACGATTTACCAACCCTAACCTGTGTGTCTTTGGAACGTAGAGGAAATCAATGCAGTCACGGGGAGAACATGCAAACTTCTTACAGCCAGCAACTGGAATTGACCGGACCCTGGACCCATCACAATTTGTCTACTATCACAATAGGCGAAATCTTATTGGCTCTCCACTCAGCCTTGGATCACCTGGACAACAGTAATACTTAGATCAGGCTGCTGTTTATTGATTACAGCTCAGTATTCAACACAATCATACCCTCAGTTCTAATCAAAAAGCTCAAAAACCTGGTTATTTGTACCTCCCTCTGCAACTGGATCCTTGACTTTCTCACTGGGAAACCACAGCCTGTACGGAATGGAAATAACACCTCCTCCTTGCTGACAATCAATGCTGGCGCACACTCTACTCTCTCTACACCCATGACTGCGTGGCTGGGGCACAGCTCAAATGCCATCTATCAATTGCCGATGATAGAACTATTTCTGGCACAATTTCAGATGGTGATGAGAAGGCATACTGGAGCAAGATAGATCAGCTGGTTGAGTGATGTCACAGCATTAGTGATGTCAGTGTTTGTAAGGACAAAGGAATTGATTATGGGCTTCAGGAAGGAGAGGTGGAAGGAGCACACTAGTCTTCATCGAAGGATCTGCAGTGGAAAGGGGGAGCAGTTTCAAGTTCCTGGGTGTCAACATCTCTGAGGATCTACCCTGGGCCCGACATATTAGTGCAATTACAAAGAAGGCACAACGGTGGTTACGTTTCATTCGCTGTTTGAAGAGATTTGGTATTTTACCAAAAGACTCTCACAAGTTTCTACAAATGTATCATGGAGAGCATTCTAACTGGTTGCATCACTGTCTGGTATGGAGAGGCCACCATCTATTAAATGCTCCCAATGGCATATGTCTCAAATAGCCCCTGGCAACCAAGTCCAGCACCTAGTCTTCATACGTGGCTTAGCTACTAAGCCCGGTGGAACTGTTTCTACTGACAGGAGAAGGGGCAAAGGTGGGTTACCGGCACCTTAAAACCAACTGTTTTGAGCTGATGGGACTCATTAGCTGTGGTTGGCATCTCCTCTAGGAGAAGGAAAACTCTGATCTCAAACTTCCACTGGCTTGCAGCTACACCCACTCATGTGGAAGGCTTTGGAGTGAATCCTGAGCGAAAAAGTCTGGAGCAGGAGTCTCTAAGGCAGCCCTATGTTGAGTTCAACACTGACTGGCAACTCCTGTGATGCCACTGGTGCCAAACCCTATCATTCACTCCTGTTCCTTTAGATTCATCAGCTGTGGAGAGGGGGAACCTGATACACGGTCAACAGATTGTTCTCCATATTGTACTGCCCTAGCTTGCTTATTGATTTGCACATCACGTAGATAGCTGGGACACAGCATTCGTGGTCGACCCAACCAATGGAGAATACCTTCTGCAGTGCAGTGGCCTGTCCATACCGGACACTGATGGAAACCAGTTAGAATGGTCCATGGGATGCTGGGGAGGCTAGTGCTGCCAATGATGGAGCTTATAACTTCCTTCAGCTGTTTCAGATCCTGTACACTGTCAAACCCCACAGGAATTTTATCTACTTCACTGCCATCTATCTCCTGAGCTCTATTACATGCAAGCTGTTTAATTCTCATGGGACAGATCTGTCATTCGAGGAAAGTGACTCTGAACTCTGTTTTTCTCTTGTTCTCACTGTGTGTGCTTTGATCCAGTCAGCACCACATCTTTCATGAATATTTCAACATATCAATAATGTATTTATTAAAAATCCGTCATGAACTAACTGCAGAACTGTGATCAGAGTCATACGTGGGATGAATTATATGCTTTAAGGCTATAAAGCTGCAAGACTCTCCTTGCTGGATATTAAAGATTCCCTGACAATTCTCTCATCTGCTCGAAAGTGTTCCTGTCTCAGAAATGCTGTATAAAGCAGATTCGCAG
Organism: Mobula hypostoma; assembly: GCF_963921235.1. NCBI lineage: Eukaryota > Metazoa > Chordata > Chondrichthyes > Myliobatiformes > Myliobatidae > Mobula > Mobula hypostoma. The sequence goes on from NC_086121.1 coordinate 2,723,237, forward strand.
ACCTTTCATGTCATAAACACAAGGGATTCTGCAGATGCTGGAAATCGAGGCCTGAGCCTGCACTCACTGGAGCAAGGATATAATGCAAAGGCTTTATAAGGAATTGGTCAGACAGCAGTATTGTGAGAAGCTTTGGGCCCTTTATCTAAGAAAGGATGTGTTGGATTTGGAGAAGGTCAGGAGGAGGTTCATGAGAATGATTCCAGGAATGAAAGTGTTAACTTATGAGGAGCATTTGGTGCTCTGGGCTTGAACTCACCGGTTTAGAAGAATGGGGGGGGTGGGGGCGGTGGTGGTTGGATCTCACTGAAACCTCTCGGGTATTGAAAAGCATAGATAGAGTGGATGTGGAGAGGAACAGAGGACGTTTCCTATGGTTGGGGAGTCGAGGCCTGATGGCACAGTCTCCCAAAAGAGGGATGTCCATTTAGAGTAGAGATGAGGAGGTATTTCTTTTGCCAGAGAGTGGTGAATCAGTGAATTTCATTGCCACAGGCAGCTGCAGAGGCCAAGTCATTGGCTGTATTTAAAAGGGAGGTTGATAGGTTTTTGATTAGTCAGGCTGTCAAAGGTTATGGGGAGAAGGCTGGAGAATGGGTTTGAGAGGAATAATAAATCAGCCATGACGAAATGGCAGAGCAGACTTGATTTGCTCAATGGCATAATTCTGCTCTTATGTCTTATAATTCTATCTTGAGCACATGTACAAAATACTGGCAGGACCCAGCAGGTCAGGCAGCATCAATGGAGAGGAACAAATCAGACTGAGAACGTTCATCATTGCGTTTTTGTGGGATCACCCAAACCTATGAAATGGATCCATAGAACAGTGCCAATACAGATGAAGGCCTTTCACTCCATCTAGTCTATGCCAGCTCATGTGGACCCCTCCATTCCGTCTCTTGCCCATCTCTCTTCTATAGCATTACAAATTAATTCCCCCCACATTAATCTTCCTCAAGGGGAGACCTACTTTTTTGCATTTGTATTTACTTGGGAGACAGACACAGAGTCTATAGAAGTGGGGCAAATCAGCAGCAAAGTTGTGGCTCCTATACAGATTACAGAGGAGGAGGTATTTGCTGCCTTGGGGCAAATTAGGGTGGATAAGTCCCCAGGGCCTGACAATGTGTTCTCTCGGACCCTGTGGAGGCTAGTGCAGAAATTGCAGGGGGCCTAGCAGAGGTGTTTATATTATCCTTAGCCACGTGTGAAATGTGGGAGGATTGGAGGATAGCGAATGTTGTTCAGCTGTTTATGAAAGGCTCTAAAACTTAGCCAGGAAACTACAGACCAGTGAGCCTGACATCAGTAATGTGACAGTTATTGGAAGTGTTTGGATAGACAGGGACTGATTAGGGATAGTCAGCATGGCTTTATGCATGCTAAGATGTGTCTAACCAATCAGAGTTTTTTGAGAAAGTTACCAGGAAAGTTAATGAAGGCAAGGCAGAGGATTCTTCATGGATTTTAGCAAGGCGTTTAATGTCCCGCAAGGCAGATTGGTGAAGAAGGTTCCGTTGCCAAAGAGGGGTAGTAGAGGGTTGTGTCTCCAGCTGGAGGCCTGTGACCAGCGGTGTGCCACAACGTTCAGTGCTGGGCCTGATGTTCACCATCTGCTGTGTATCAATGATCTGGATGATAATGTAGTGAACGGGATCAGCAAATTTGTGATTCCACCAAGATTTTGGGTGTAGCGAACAGCAAGGAAGGCTATCAAAGCTAGCAGTTGGGTCTGTACCAGCTGGAAAAATGGCAGATGGAATTCAATGCCGACAAGAGTGAGGTGTTTCACTTTGATATGACCAACCAGGGTAGATCTTACACAGCGTATCGAAGGGCACTGAGGAGTGCAGGAGAACAGAGGGACATATTTCACGACATTAGCCAGTGATATTAAACCTGATTCTGATTCTGAATTCTGGAAACCTGAGGCAGCCTGGATCTGTGAGTTTCTGTGGATCTGCTAGAGATGCCAAAGTCCAAAGTCTGTGAATCCAAGAGTCTGCTGGAGACCGAAGATGGCCTGTCCTGGGTTGGAGTTCTGTGTATGTGAGTGGGAGGGAGGAACGGGCTTGTTTTGCTGTTGGTGTCTTGTTCCTTATTGTGTTGTGTGTTGTTTTGGTGAGCATTGTGGACATCCTATGTTAGCGCCAGAATGTGTGCGACCCAGCACACATCCTTTGGTCGTGTTGGTTGTTAACAGAAGTGACACATTTCCCTGTGTGCTTCCATGTATATGTGATAAGTAAATGAACCTGAATCCCTCCAGCCCTGAATATTCATGTGTCCATCTAAAAACCCTTTAAACACTTACCCCTATTGTATCTGCTCCACCATCACCCCTGGCAACACGGTCCAGGCACCCATCCCTCCCTGTGTAAATAAAAACTTTCCTGCACACCTTTGTGGAGTCATAGAGTATGAAAACAGGCCCTTCGGCCCAAAGACCAATGTAAATCCTCTTCTATCCCTTCTCTTTTCCTCACCTACCTTTTGCTTCCCTCTGGTTTCACTTCTTCCCTTTCTCCCATACTCCACTCTCTTCTCTCAGATTCCTTCTTCCTCAGCTCCTTACCTCTTCCACCTATCACCAGCTTCTCACTTCAAACCCTCCCCCACCTACCAACATCCCCCCTCACTTGGCTTTCCCTATCACCCCTTTCACTCCCACCACATTCTCATTCCGTGTTCTTCCCCCTTCTTTTCCAGTCCGGATGAAGCGTCTTGGCCCAAAACATCAAATGTTTATTTCTGTCTGCTGACGCTGGCTGACCTGTTGAGTTCCTCCAGTATTTTGTGTGTGTTACCCAGCTAATTCCACTTGCCAGCGTTTGCCTCGAACCTTCTAAATGTTTCCAGCCCATTTACCTGTCCAACCTGATCAAGTTGCTGTTGGCAACATATCGTAGGCAGCTCACAAAACTGCTGGACACTCTACTAGATATACTTCTGAACTATGATCGCTGTGATCCACGACCTGTAATTTCCCTTTAAGAAGCAAACTTTCAAACTGTCTAAACAATCCAGTGATTTTACCACCTACTGAAGGATTAGACGATCTTGACTATCAGAAACGCAGGTACATCACCTTGAAGTGGATGAAGGTTGGCTACTGTTTGCATGAATTTCAAACCAGATTAAAGCATCGAAGCCCAAGAGTGGAAAACAACGCAGTGTTCAGCCCCACTTTCCCATGACAGCCAAGATTACCCACCTGAGCTTGTCCTGCCTGTCTGTGTCCTTGTCTTCTTGCTGTTGTTATCGGGGAATGGTGCAGGGGTCTTGGGTCCCATGTCGCCAGGTGCAGAAGCAGACTTTACCTTTCAACCATCAGGCTCCTGGACCGACGTGGATACCTTCACCCTCCTGAATGCTGAACTGACCCCACAGCCTGTCGACTCACCTTCAGGGACTCTTGCCTTTGTTGCCTTTTTCAAGGATTCTGTTGTATTTCCTTATTTTCCTGTGGATGCCTACAAGGAAATGAATATCAAGTTTGTTTACACACTTGGATAATAAATTTACGTTGAATTTTGAGCTGCCTTTTAAAAGTTGTTATTGTACTTCCCCCAACCAATTTCATTTCTTTAAACATACCCTGTCTCCCTTTAAATCTCTGCTCTCCAGTTTTCACATTTCCATCCCGGGGAACAGATTCTGACTACTTACCCCAAGACCAGAAGACATAGGAGCAGAATTTGGCCCATTGAGTGTGCTTGGCCATTCCATCATGGCTGACTTACTATCCCTCTCAAACTCATTCTCCTGCCTTCTCCCCAGTCTATGTCTCTCGTATCTTCATACACTTCCCTGACAAAGTCTCAGTGGGGCAGGACCACGATGTAGGGTTCTTTCACTACAGGACAGGAAGGGGCTGGGTTGGGTGAGGAAGTCGTGAAATTGCTGTAGTAGCATACCAAACTATTAATCTGCCCAGTTTCATCGACTTGCACCCGGATCTTAGTCCTTCACACCCTTCCCATCCATGTACTTACCCAAACTGCTCTTAAATGTTGAAATTGAACCCACATCTACCATTTCCACTGGCAGCTCGTTCCATACTCTCACCACCCTCTGAGTGAAGAAGTTCCCCCTCATGTTCACCTTAAACGTTTCACCTTCCACTCTTAACCCATGACCTCTGGTTTTAGACTCACTGAACCTCAGTGGAAAAAGCCATCTTGCATTCACCCTATCTATATCCCTCATAATTTTGTATACCTCCATCAAATCTCCCCTCGTTCTCTTAGGCTTTAGTGAATAAAGTGCTAACCTATTCAACCTTATCCTATAACTCATGTCCTCCACCCCTGGCAACATCCTTGTAAATTTTCTCTGCACTCTTTCAATTTTATTTACTGATTTATTTAGAGATACCACACGTAACAGGCCTCCTCCAGCCTAGTGAGCCGTGCTGCCCAGCAGCTCACCTATTTAAAGATAGCCCAATCACAGGGCAGTTTACATTGACTAATTAACCTACTAACCGGTACGCCTTTGGAATGTGGGAGGAAACGGGAGCACCCGGAGGAATCCCACACACTCACAGGAAGAACGCGTAAACTTTCTTACAGACGGAGCCAGAACTGAACTCGGAACTCTGACACCCGAGCTCTAACAGCATTGTAACAATGAAAAGGCATTGCATGGTTTATTCTTGTAAATAATTTTAAAATCATGAATAAAGTTTACCTTCATTAAAAAATACACTTCAGTCAGGTCTCTGCACTGTCTCTTACTTTAAGGCTACGACCTCAGCTTAACCACCAAAGCCTACACACGGTTTATCCATTTCCTCTTGCTCCCTAGTTTCCTGTCAGGGTTGGCCTTTGTTCTTTTATTTCTCACTCCTGGTCCGTGCTCTTCATCGATGGTTCCGTGCATTCTCACAACCTGACATCTTCAATCCCATGGGAGGACTGCAGGAGAAGAAATTGGTTTTCTGATGTCAGTAGACAGTCTGTTCTCAATAAAAACAATGAACGACAGGTCAGACAGAACTTGGTGTTATTGTCAGAGTTCAGTACAATTATTCCTGAGTGTGAGGTAGCATCGAGATGTGATTTTAGAAAACAGAACACTTATCTTATATAATTGAACTTTCTTCTGCAATTTGCTAACGTCATTATCATTTTTTATTTAGAGATGCAGCACAGTAACAAGCCCACCCTGCCCAATTACACGCGTGTGACTAATAAACTTACTAACCCGTACATCTTTGGAATGTGGAGGGGGATGTGTGGAGAACTGGAGCATCCTAACCCTGACTCTAGTACATTCTAAAGACTTGTGGGTTAGGGTTAGTAAGATGTGGGCATGCTATGTTGGCGCTGAGGGCATAGCGATACTTGCAGGCTGCCTCCAGCTCAGCCTCATACTGTTTTGGCCATTGAGGCAAACAACACATTTCTCTGCATGTTTCAATGTACCTGTGACAAACTTGTCTTTTCAAAACCTCACTGGTTACAGGCTGACACTTGAAACTGACTTCATTATCTTTGCTCTCTGCTTACCTGCTAGTTGGTCAATCCATACTAATATATAGTGCCTATAAAAAAATATGCAGCACCCCCTCTTCAAAGTTTTCATGTTTTATTGTTTTACAACATTGAATCACAGTGGATTTAATTTGGCTTTTTTGACACTGATCAACAGAAAAGGAACCTTTCATGTCAAAGTGAAAACAGATCTCTGCAAAGCGATCTAAATTAATTACAAATATAGAACACAAAATAATTAATTGCATAAGTATTCACCCCCATCAAGCCAGTATTTAGTAGATGCACCTTTGGCACCAATTACAGCCTTGGATCTGTGTGGCTAGGTCTCTGTCAGCTTTGCACATCCGGACACTGCATTTTCCCCCATTCTCCTTTACAAAACTGCTCAAGCTCTGTCAGATTGCATGGGATCGTGAGTGAACAGCCCTTTTCAAGTCCAGCTATAAATTCTCAATTGAATTGAGGTCTGGACTCTGTCTTGGCCACTCCAGGCCATTAACTTTGTTGTTTTAAAGTTATTCCTGTGTAGCTTTGGTTTTATGCTTGGGGGTCATTGTCTTGCTGGAAAACAAATCTTCTCCTAAGTCACAGTTCTCTTGCAGAGTGCATCAGGTTTTCCTCAAAGATTTCCCTGTATGTTGCTGCATTCATTTTTCCCTTTGCCTTCACAAGCCTTCCAGGGCCTGCTACAGTGAAGCATCCCCACAGCATGATGCAGTCACCACCATGCTTCACAGTAGGGGCAGTGTGTTTTTGATGATGTGCAGTGTTTGGCTTATGCCAAACATAGCGTTTAGTCTGATAATCAAAAAGCTCAATTTTGGTTTCATCAGACCATAGACCCTTTGTCCAGCTGACCAGAATTTCCCATATGCATTCTGGCAAACTCCAGTTGTGATTTCATGTGAGTTTCTTTCAACAGTGGTGTTTTCTTTGCCACTCTTCCATAAAGTTGAGACTGATGAAACACCTGGGCAATAGTTGTAGTATGCGCAGTCTCTCTCATCTCAGCCACTGAAGCTTGTAACTCCTCCAGAGTTGTCACTGGTCTCTGGGTGGCCTCCCTCACTTTTGCACAGTCACTCAATGTATTTTGACTGGTCAATTGAAACATCGTGACTGCACACAGGTGATCTCCATTAACTAATATGACTTCCAAAACCAATTAAAGAGGGGTGAATACTTAAGCAATCAATTATTTTGTGTTTTATATTTGTAATTAATTTAGATTATTTTGTCAAAATCTGTTTTCAATTTGACACAGATGAGTCTTTCTCTGTTGAATATTGTCAAAAAAGCCAAATTAAACCCACTGTGATTCACTGTTGTAAAACAAGAAAACATGAAAACTTCCAAGGGGTGTGAATACTTTTTATAGGCACTATTTCCTCTAATATCCTGTAGCAATGGTTTTGGCTGCAGACAAGATCAGTGTTGAAAATACACACATGTCCGTACTGATTTGTGTGGTGAGACCTACGTGCAACCCACTGAGCCTGGGGAGACCTGGTCATCAAATATTTATGGAACTTGTGGATTTGTTGAAGGATCACTACGCCTGAAGCCAGGTGAGATCATAGCACATAGAACTTTACCACACAGTCCAGGCCCTTTGGCCCCTGAAGTTGTGCCAACCTTTTAACCTACCCTTAGGTCAATCTAACCCTTTCATCCCACATAGTCCTCCACTTTTCTGTTATCTATGTGCCTATCAAAGAGTTTCTTAAACACCCCTAATGTATCTGCCTCTACCACCCACAACTCTCTGGGTGAAAGAACTTCCCACCTACACTTTCCTTTAGTCTTTTTAAAATAATACGCCCTCTTATGAGCCATTTCTGCCCTGGGGAAAAGTCTCTGGCTGTCCACTCGATCTGTGCCTCTAATCATCTGGTACACCTCTATCTCTGATAAGAACGTAAGACCATAAGACATAGGAGCAGAATAAGGCCATTCAGCCCATTGAGTCTGCTCTGCCATCCCATCATGGCTGATTTATTATCCCTCTTAACCCTATTCTCCTGCCTTCTCCCTGTAACCTCTGACACCCCTACTAATCAGGAACCTACCAACCTCTGCTTTAAATATCCCCAATGACTTGACCTCCACAGCCGACTGTGGCAATGAATTCCACAGATTCACTGTCCTCTGGAAAGAAATTCTTCCTCATCTCTGTTCTAAATGGACCTCCCACTATTCTGAGGCTGTGCCCTCTGGCCCTAGACGATCTCAGTATAGGAAACATTCTCTTCTTTGATAGAGGCACCAGAGTAACATAGCGGTTAATCATCTTAAAATTATGTCCCCTTGTATTGGCTATTTCTGCGTGGGTAAAGTCTCTGGCTATCTACTCAATCTTTGCCTCTTATCATCTTGTTCTCCTCTATCAAGTCATCTCCCATGTAAAGATTAAGCTTGATTCATGTTCAATAAACCTGACTGACTGAAGTATATAAAGTTAAGAGGCATTGATAGGTTGGAGAATTTTTTCCCATGGGAGTTTATCAAAACCAGAGGGTATAGTTTATGGTGAGAGGTAACGGGTTTAAAGGGCATCTTAGTGTAAAATTTTTACATGGAGAGTTGTTGATATTTGGAACAGTCTGGAGAAGGTGGTGGATTCAGGAGAAATTTGCATGTTTAAGAGGTATTTAGACAGACACTTAAACAGGCAAAGCATAGCAGAATAGGGTCATTGAGACATAGAGCACTACAGCATAGAAACAGCTCCCCCCGTCGGCTCATCTAGTGGGTGCTGAACTGTTAGAGTCACGGAGTCGTAGAAAATTACAGCACAGAAGCAGGCACTGTCTGTGCCAAACCAGTTAAACTTCCTACTCCCATCAACCTGCACTGGGATCATAGCCCTCCATATCACTATTATCCATGTCCTATCCAAACTTCTCTTAAACATTGAAATCAAGCTCTCATGGACCTTTTGCGCTGGCAGCTCGTTCCACACACTCACCATCCTCTGAGAGTAGAAGTTTCCTCAGGGTCCCCTTAAACTTTCACCTTTCACCCTTAACCTATGACCTATAGTTCTAGTCCCACACTACCTTGGGGGGGAAATGTCTGTTTGCATTTACCCTATCTAAACCCCTGAAAATTTTGTATAGCTCCATCAAATCTGCCCTCAATCTCTATCCGAACAATTCGACCCAATCTCGGTCGCCAGCAGCAGGCAAAGCTGGGGATTTTGAGGCCTTCCCTCCGGAAGATTCCCGACCGCGCAGTAACAACAGCAGCGAACCAGTGTTTCAGAAATTTCTCCAGATGTTCCTCTGTGCTTTCACGTCCATCTCCATCAAATCAGAATTGTCCATGGCCCCTATTTAACGGATACGATATCATTTTCACTGGAGAGCTGCGCACGCGTGGCGTGCTGCTATCGCCTCCTCCCATTTTAATTGGGTAAGGTGGTGGATTCAGGAGAAATTTGCATGTTTAAGAGGTATTTAGACAGACACTTAAACAGTCAAAGCATAGCAGAATAGAAATTGGGTAAGTTACCACTGGAGTAATTACGGGAATGCATTCTCTGTGGTGGTAAGGGGCAGGTTTACGTGCAGAATTACTAAGGACTGCATTCAGAGACTGCTTTCAGAGAATGTGACCTTCAAAAGTACACAGAAAACTGTCTTTTGGCAAGTAATGTCATTGGCACAAAAAACACACAGGTCTGCAAATGAGGCCGGCTGTTCTGTGTAGCAGTGCGCTTGTTGGGCAAATGGCAAAGCATGCTGTCTGGAAACAGACTGAACATGGTTTTAAAAAAGCAGAATCAGGTTTAATATCACTGGCATACAGTAGTGTGCAAAAATCGTTGTTACATATATATATAACCAGGCTGCCTAAGATTTGGCACAGTACTGTAGTAATTTTGTGCATTGCACTGTACTGCTGCTGCAGAAAAAAACAAATTTCATGACATACAGTACGTGAGTGATGATAAACCTGATTCCGATATGCGTCTGTACTGCGGACTGAGAGTGGGAAGGGGGCAGGGAGAGGGGAATCATGGGTGGGCAAAGGGGAAGGGAGAGGGGTGAGAGAGGAAAGGACCAGAGGGACATTTTGTAATGATCAATAAACCAGTTGTTTGGAATCAAATGACCTTGGCTGGTGCCTCAGGGCTGGGTGTGTCTGCACCCACACCACCCGCCCCCTCCACCCTGCCACCATTCCTGGCACTCCTTCTCTGCCAGCTGTCTCACAGCCCTCCCGTGGCACTCCACCCTCACCATTCCCAACATCCTTTGCCCCTGTCAGATTTACACGCTCGCTCTCTGCCCCACATTGACAAATAGAGTGCTGTGCAAAAGTCTTGGGCAGCCTAGCTATATTCTGTATATACTGTATGCTTAAGACTTTTGCATGGTACTGTATGTTACAAAAAGTGTTCTTTAATGGCAGTGGTGTAGTTCAATACAGAAGAATTTACTACAGTGACAATAAGGAGTATGACTAGAATAATAAGTAGTGCAAAGAGAGAGTAAAATACTGGGGTGGTGTTCATGAGCTCATTGCCCATTCAGAAATCTGAGAGCAGAGGGGAAGAAGCTGATCCTGAAACAACCTCCTGTGCCTCCTCCCTTGTGGTAGAAGAGAGCATGTCCTGGGTGATGGGGGCCTTAATGATGAATGCTGAATTTTTGAGACATTGCCTTTTGAAGAGGTCAATGATGCCCGTGATGGAGCTGGCTAAGTTTACAACTTCCTGCAGCTTTTACAGACCCTTGGCAGCTGCCCCTCCACACCAGACAGTGATGCAACCATTCACAATGCTCCCCATGGTACACTTGTAGAAATTTGCAGGAGTCTTTGTTGGCATAGAATATCTCCTCAAATCAAAAAAATAAAGCAAAGTCTGTGACCATTGTGTTACGAGACGTTCCCAAGTGCACCAGCTTCTGGGATTTAGATGCTCTAACACTCTGGAGTATGGGTCGTTGGCACAGCCCCCCTCATGGTTCAGGGCGCTTCTGCTAATTGGCATTCGTGATTTGGATATCAAGAGGCTCGATGCTCATAATGGGCACAAGGGGAGACACCTTTACAGAACGTATAAAACGGTTGGGTTGATGGGAAAAGGGGGTAAAACAAGAAAGAAAGGAATTACATTGACTCAACTTAGAATTGGGCATACTATGCTTAATTATTCTTTATATCTTGTGGTAAAACATCACTCTGTGGTGTGTAGGTTTTGTCAACATTATGAACACATTCTATTACAGTGTGAAACATAGAAGGTTGAAAGGAGGCAAATGCAGGCTGCACTATTATCTTTGGAGTTGATAGTTTTCATTTAGAATGCAGCCCTTCTCCTGCTCGGGGCGCTGTCAAGCCCAGGCAGATCGGTAAAATGAGGCTCTCCACTGATGAGAGGTCCTGACGTCAGAATCAAGGCTGCTGCTGTTACTGCAGGGAAACAGGAATCCGGTCACCTGTGGGCCAAGCGTCAGGAGCTCCAGCCTCCTGGAGGACTGCTAAAACCATCCAGTTTTGGGAGGACTGTGAGGGTAGGAACCACTACTCCCAATCCCACAGATCCTGGTTTCCTGCTGAAGGCCGAGTTCACCTGGGGTAAGAAGTTGAGGCAGGTGAAGGCTCTTGTGGACTCTGGGGCAGGGGTTAATTTTGTAGAGCTAGGAACTGCCCATCAGCTTGACATACTGCTGAGAGAGTTGAGCCGCTCCATGCCCACAACTGTTTAGGACAGCCACCCACCAGGTTCCGGGCAGATCCAGCAACACTCTGTGGCCTTGCAGATGAGGATCATGTGGAAGACATTAGTTTCTACATCATTGATTCACCTCTCATACCAGTGATCCTCGGGTACTCTGGGCTGTCCCAGCATAACCCATCCATGGACTGGAGGGAGGGGAGAATCATTGCCTGGTCCAGTCATTGTAAGGGGGTTTCTTTGTGGTGTGGTGTTCCAACACCCAGACTGTCCTGAGACAAACGATCAGCAAGCAGACAGACTTCAGTGTGAGTAACCCGAAGCCAAAGGGATCCCGCCGCCAGGTCCCAACTAAAGGGAAGAATTCCAAATGCAGACCCTTGGAGCCTGTTCCCAGAGTGCAAGGGCAATCTGTAAGACCTCGTTGCCATCACCTGAAGTTACAACAGAAGCTAGTGAGCCTAGGAAGAAGACTCAGAGGTCAGTCGAACCATCCCTGCCACCCAAGAAGCCTCAGGAGTCATCCTTGAAGGAGGATTCAGAAGAACTTGCGACACCCAGACCGGTCGAATGCCTTCCGTGTACGAGGACTTGGAAGAGGTCTTCAGCAAGGGAAAGGCCTCGTGTCTTCCTTCACACCGGCTCTATGACTGTGCTATAAACATTTTGCTGGGTACTTGTCCTCTGCATGGTCGGTTAGATGTGCTCTCAGGTCCAGAGAGAAGCACAATGGAAAAATATATAAAGGAAGCTCTTGTTTTGGGATTCATTCAGCCCTCCACCTCACCAGCTGGTGCAGGCTTCTTCGTACAAAAGAAAGATAGAACCTTGTGGCCATGTATTGATTATAGAGGATTAAACCGCTTAACAGTCAAGAATTGCTACCTCTCCTTCCACTCATGAACACTGCCTTTGAGATCCCCCAAGAGGACAATGTATTCACTAATCTAGACCTATGGAGTGTGTACAATCTGGTCTGTATAAACAAAGGCAATGAGTGGAAGGCTGCACTCAATACAGCGATGTGGCATTACGACTACTTGGTTATGCCCTTTGCCCTTGTGAATGCTCCAGCAGTTTTTCAGGCCTTTACAAATGAATGCTCCGAGATACTCTCCATAAATAAGCCTTCGTCTTCTTGGATGATATTCTAATCTTCTTGAAGTCCACGGAGGAGCACATCGTTCATGTCAGGGACATTTTAAAGAGGCTTCTAGAGCATGGACTGTATGTTAAGTTGGCGAAGTTTGAATTTCATGTGACGATTATTTCATTTTTGGGTTTCCTCTCCAATGGCAATCTCCTCTCCAATGGCAATCTCAAGACAGACCCTACCAAGACCCAGGCAGTCAGAGACTGGCCACCACCATTCAGTATCAAACAAGTCCAGCGATTCCAGGGGTTTGCAAACCTACCAGAAGTTCATCAGGAACTTCAGCTTGGTGACAGTTCCACTGACTGCTCTAACTGAGAGATCCACGGGGCCTTTTGTCTGGACTACCAAAGCAGAGGCTGCTTTTGGAGAGCTTAATCAGCAGTTCACAACAGCTCCCATCTTGATTTCACCTAACCAGGATTTCTCCTTTGTTGCGGAGGTTGATGTCTCAGACATCAGAGTGGGTGCAGTGTTGTCTCAGCGATCACCCTTGGACAGTAAACAGCACCCATGTGCATCTATCCTCGGCAGTGAGAAACTATGACATTGGGAGCTGGGAGATATTAGCAGTAAGTTGGCTTTGGAGGAATGGCGTCACTGGCTTGAGGGGGAAAGGTACCCTTTTTTTGTCTGGACCGACCACAAGGACCTGGCTTATAATCAGGAGGCCAAGAAACTGAATTCCAGGCAGGTCAGGTGGTCTCTTTTCTTCAACCATTTTAACTTTGTCCTGACCTATCGTGATCAAAGAATCAAAAACCAGATGTCTTGTCTCGTCAGTTCGACAAACCCAGAGGAGAGGAACAACTTGCCACCATTGTGCCCCAAATGAAGGTGATAGCACTAATCTGTTGGGGAATCGGCGAGCTTGTTTGCAAGGCCAAGGGGAGACACCTAAGGACGGTTCTCCAGGTCGACTGTCCCAAGCTCCCTCAGGTCACAGTGGGGACATTCAAGGAGAATGACCAGGGATTGCCAGGACCCCCAAGTTCCTCAATAGAAGGTGTTGGCGGCCTGGAATGGCAACAGAGGTTTGACAATACATGCAAGCATGCGAGGTGTGAGCCTGAAACATGGAGCCTTGTACCAAACTCAAAGGCTCCTCCATCCTTTACCTGTACTGGACAGACCATGGGTACACATCTCCATGGACTTTGTCATAGGTCTACCACCTTCCAGGGGGAAGACTGTCATCATGATAGTTGTCAATCGATTTTCAAAAGCTTCAGATTCATTGCCTTGAACAAGTTCCCATCTGGGCAGACAAGGCAAAAGTTGTCCTGGAGCAGGTCTTCAGAATCCGTGGTTTCCTGGTGGACTTTGTCTCGGATCATGGTCCACAATTCGCGTCACATTTCTGGAGGACATTCTGTAAGCGGCTAGAGGCAACAGCAAGTCTTTCCTCTGGCTTTCACCCACAGTCCAATTACCAAACGGAGCAGACCAACCAAGATTTAGATTGTACCCCAAGATGTCTAGCCTTGGAAAGACCTGATGAATGGTGTGACCTTCTGATGTGGCAGAGGTCGCCCCCAGCATCTTACAGCAGTTGCGCATGGGATGTCACCACTCGAGTGCCAGTTTGGTTATCCTTTGCCTCTCTTTCTGGAACAGGAGGCTGAGGTTAGGGTCACTGCGGCCAAAGATCTCATTAAACGCTGCAAGCAAAAATCGATTGGGGTAAAAGAGATTTTCCTGGCCTCTACCCACAGGGCGGAGACCAAGGTGAACCAAAGAAGACAGGGACCTGCTTTACAGCCTGGGTGTCCACTCATGGTTTGCCTCTCTGGGTGCAATCTAAAAAGTTGTTGCCCAAGTTCATTGGACCTTTCAAAGTCCTGAGGAAAGTAAACCGAGACCCTAAAGATAAATTCCTCCTTCCACATCTCGAAATTAAAACCTGTCTGCACCAGCCCCTTCGCCCCACCACCCTCGGCCCCACTGTCACCCAGGTTTACCGATTGGAAACAGGACTTCATGGTGAGAAGACTTTTGGACTCACGTACTGTTTGGGGTGTTCGGCAATTCCTCGTGGACTGGGAAGAATTTGGACCCAACGAGAGGTGCTGGTGCTTGAAAGAGACATCTTGGGTTTGGTCTCATCCACGATTACCATCACTGCCTCTCCGAGCAGCCAAAGTTTTCAGGAGTTGGCCGTAGGGGAGGGAGTCCTTTTATGAGACCTTCCTAACCATGCCCGCTTTTGGGATTTAGATGCTCGAACTCTCCGGAGTATGGATAGCTGGTGCAGCCCCTTAAGGATTCAGGATGGTTCGGCTAATCGGCAGTCATGTTCTCGGATGACTCTGCCATAGTTGGATGCATCAGCAAGGGAGACGAGGCTGAGTACAGGGCTACTGCAGGAAACTTTGTCACATGGTGTGAGCAGAATTATCTGCAGCTTAATGTGAAAAAGACTAAGGAGCTGGTGGTAGACCTGAGGAGAGCTAAGGTACCGGTGATCCCTGTTTCCATCCGGGGGTCAGTGTGGACATGGTGGAGGATTACAAATACCTGGGGATACGAATTGACAATAAACTGGACTGGTCAAAGAACACTGAAGCTGTCTACAAGAAGGGTCAGAGCCGTCTCTATTTCCTGAGGAGACTGAGGTCCTTTAACATCTGTCGGACGATGCTGAGGATGTTCTACGAGTCTGTGGTGGTCAGTGCTATTATGTTTGCTGTTGTGTGCTGGGGCAGCAGTCTGAGGGTAGCAGACACCAACAGAATCAACAAACTCATTCGTAAGGCCAGTGATGTTGTGGGGATGGAACTGGACTCTCTCACGGTGGTGTCTGAAAAGAGGATGCTGTCTAAGTTGCATGCCATCTTGGTCAATGTCTCCCATCCACTACATAATGTACTGGGTGGTCACAGGAGTACATTCAGCCAGAGACTCATTCCACCGAGATGCAGCACAGAGCGTCAGAGGAAGTCATTCCTGCCTGTGGCCATCAAACTTTACAACTCCTCCCTTTGAGGGTCAGACACCCTGAGCCAATAGGCTGGTTCTGGACTTATTTCCTGGCATAATTTACATATTACTATTTAACTATTTACGGTTCTATTACTATTTATTATTTATGGTGCAACTGTAACGAAAACCAATTTCCCTCAGGATCAATAAAGTATGACTATGACTATGTTTTGGGTGCCAAGAATTGAGTATTTAAGGAGCACCTGAACTGAGGTTTGCTGGTCAATCATAAGCCTAACTAGAGATATTTCCTGGCATCTGTTTTTACTCAGTTCTTGTTCCAGCTTGATAGAGTTTCTCAATTCCAGCCTCAGGTACTCCAGCCCTTGAGTCCAAACCATCCTCGTCAAAGTCTCTTGCCACACATTGTGGAATGAATGATATATCATCTGGCTGCTGGTCACACAAGAGATTCTGCAGATGCTCGAAATCCAGAGCAAAACACACATAAAATGCTGGAGGAACTCAGCAGGTGAGGCAGCGTCCATGGAGGTAATAAACAGGCCACGTATCTTATTATTCCCCTCCATTGATGCTCAGTTCCTCCAGCACTTTGTGTCAGTTGCTCAAAGTATCCAGGAACTGCAGAATCTTTTGTGTGTATCATTGAGAAACTTCATACCCCATCCCATTTCTTATTCACTCTGAAAAGCAACTCAAATTATCTCAGCTGTGGTCTACAACCAGAGGGCACAACATCAGAACAGAGGGATGTCCATTTAGAACAGAGGTAAGGAAGAATTTCTTTAGCTAGAAAGTGGTGAATCTGTGGAATTCATTGCCACAGACAGCTATAGAGGCCAAGTCATTGGGTATACAGTATTTAAAGCAGAGGTTGATAGGTTTTTGATTAGTCAGGGTGCCAAGCCTTAATTCTGCTCAGATGTCTCATGGTCATATGGTCTCATATAACATGGCGTATTGCAGAGAGACACTGGATGCCTTCTCAGGTCCCACAATAAACCATTATGTTCTACATTTCTGAAATTCAGATTAAATTCTGTTCTCCCTGAGCAAGTCACATCAGTTATATGTGTCCAAACATCTCTGCATTCAGTACAATCTGTTCTAACTGCTCAGTTTTAATGAGAATGACTTTTCACTATAATCATAAAAACACAAGATTCTACAGATGCTGGAAATCCAAAGCAACACACACAGAATGCTGGAGGAACTCAGCAGGTCAGGCAGCATCCATGGAGGCAATAAACAGATGATGTTTTGAGCTGAGATCCTTTTCACTTCTGGCTTCTATAGAGGGGAATAAACAGTTAACATTTCAGGCTGAGGTCATTCTTCAGGACTGGAAGGAATGGGAGAAGATGCCAGAATAAAAGGGTAAGGGGAGGGGAAAGGAGGACAAGTTTGAAGGTGATAGGTGAAGCCAGGTGGGTGAGAAAGGTAAAGGGCAGGAGAAGAAGGAATCTGATAGGAGAGGAGAATGGACTGCAGGAGAAAGGGAAGAAGGAAGGGCACCAGGGGGAGGTGTTAGGGAGATGAAAAGATGTAAGAGGCCAGAGTGGGGAATAGAAGAAGAGGCGAGCGAGAGGGAAGTTTTTTTTTACCAGAAGGAGAAACCTGTATTCACATCAGATTATGATCATTTTGTGCCTCAAAGGAACTCTAACTGGATGCAGATGGGGAGACCAGCTGCGACAGCTCTGAAAGTGCTTTTAATTGGGAGACAGTCATATCTCTGTCTTGCTCGCATCTTTCACAGGGATAACACATACACCTTTTTCCGTCCGCAACAAGCCGGGTTTCACTATTCCCATTCCGACATATTGGTCCATGTTCTCCTCTACTGTCTCAGTGACGGCACTCTCAGGTTGTGGCAGCAATCCCTCATATTTTGTCTGGGTAGTGCCCAACCTGATGGCATGAACTTCAATTTCTCTAACTTCCAGTAGTTTCTCCCCCTCCCCTTCTCTTTTTTCATTCCCCATTCTGGCTCCTCACTCTTACCCTTTCTCTTCTCCTCACCTGCCATCATGTACCTCTTGTTCCCCTCCTTTTTCCATTTCTCCCATGGTCAACTCTTCTTTATCAGATTCCTTCTTCTTCAGACCTTTACCTCTTCCATCTATCACCTCCCAGCTTTTCACTTCAAACCTCTCCCCAACCCACCCACCTTGCCACTCCCCCTAGTGCCCCTCCTGCTTCCCTCTCTCCCATGGTCCACTCTCCTGTCCTATCAGATCCCTTCTTCTCTGGCCACTTACCCTTTACACCAATCACAACCCAGCTTCTTATTTCATCACTCCCACCCCCCAACCCACCTGTCTTCACCTATCTCCTGCCAGCTTGTACTCATTCTCCTCCCCCACTTTCTTATTCTTTACCATCCTCGACCAAAACATTGATTGTTTATTCCTCTCTATAGACGCTGCCTGACTTGCTGAGTTCCTCCAGCATTTTGTGTGCTCTGGATTTCCAGCATCTGTAGAATCTATTGTGTTTTCGCTGAGAGTACAGTAGCTGGAATTCTACATTACTCTTAGTTTCCCTTTCTTGAGAAGACTTTCCACAAATCAGGATGCATCCCGAAACATAATCAAGTTAGTGGTTGACCAAATTGTGCCTTGGTCAGCAGAGAATTTCATCTCTGCTCTGTGTTACAAATGCCAATCGATGGGCAGCAAGAAGACTTCATTGATAACATGACAGGCAATGGGACAATGCTGAGGCATTGATCAGATCACACTTGGAGCATTGTGAGCAGTTTTGGGCCTTATATCTGTGAAAAGATGTGCAGGCACTGAAGATAATCCAGAGGTTAACGAGAATGATTCTGGGATTGAAAAGGTTAACTTACTATGAGCATGTTGTACTAACAAGAGTTTAGGAGAATGAGGGGGATTCTCACTGAAATCTTTTGAATATTGACAAGCCTAGATAGAGTGGACGTGGAGAGAATGTTTCCTATAGTAGGGGAGTCTAAGACCAAAACCCGTAGAATAGAAGGACACCCCTTTAGAACAGAGACGAGGAGGAATTTCCTTAGCCAGGGGATAGTGAACCTGTGAAATTCATTGCCATGGTCGGCTGTGGAGGCCAAGTCATTGGGTATGTTTAAGCAGAGGTTAATAGGTTCTTGATTAATCAAGGTATCAAAGATTATGGGGAGAAGGCAGGAGAATGGAGTTGAGAAGGATAATAAATCAGCCATGATGGAATGGTAGAGCAGACTCGATGGGCTGAATGGCCAAATTCTGCTCCTATGTCTTATGGTCTTACAGAATCTGTGTGTTCATTGTACCTACATGCCTAGGATTTCACTGCAAGCAAGTTTTTCATTGCACCTGTACCTCAGAGTATTTAGTAAATTGGTTTATGTTTGTCGTGTGTACCAATGTACAGTGAGAACTTCATACCATCCGTACACAACATCATTATATCAACAGCGAACACAATGTGACATGACAGGATTATGGCAGAGTGTCCTGCCTCCACATCCCTGGGTCTTGCCTGTCAGGACAGATGCCTGTACTTTTCCTTTTCCTGGCTAACTCAGCAGAATAACATAGTTTGGCATGGATTAGCTAGTCTGCAGGACATGTCTCTGTGTTCTGGTGGTCCATGAGGTGCCACAGTAGTGCAGTGGTTAGCACAATGTCATTACAGCTCGAGGCATCGGAGTTTGGAGTTCAATTCCAGCGTCATTCCTTCCCGTGAGTGTGTGGAGTTCCTCAGGGTGCTCTGCTTTCCTCCCACAGTACAAAGACGTTCCGGTTAGTGGTCATTGTAAATTGTCCTGTGATTAGGGTAGGGTTAAATCGGTGGGTGGTTGGGTTGTGCAGCTCAGTGAGCTGGATGGGCCTATCCCATTCTACATCTCTAAATAAAAATATAAAACAAAATGACTATGGCTCGAGCGATTGGAACATAGTTCAACTAATCATGTCTATTGTCTTTCTCTGCTGTTGCGTCTAAACCCTGGAACTCCCTTCCCCATCCACCCTGACGTGCTCCCCAGTGTCTGACTCCACTCACCCTGAAGATGGCTGATAACAACCATCTTCCCCTGGGCATTTCCCTGGTCTGTGTAAGACTGGTTGGGTTCACATTAAAATGGTTGTTGGGTCGGCCCAGTAGCAGCGTGATAGTGTACTGATTAGTGTAACACTTTACAGTGCCATATGTAGGATCGGGGTTCAGATTCCTGTCACTGTCTGTAAGGAGTTTGTATGCTCACCTTGAGACTGTGTGGGTTTCCTCCGGGTGCTCTGGTTTCCTCCCACATTCCAAAACATGTACGAGTTAGGGTTAGTAAGTTGTGGACATGCTGTGTTAGTGCCAGAAGCACAGTGACATTCACAGGCTGCCCCTCACACATCCTTGGCCTCTGTTGACACAAAGATTTCACTGTATGTTTCGATCAGATGTGACTAATAAAATGACTCTATTCTTTTCAGTGGCAAGGAAGTCCAAGATGAGGCCTGTGGTGCTGCTGTCCTTGTAAATTCAGGCTTTGAATGCAGCCACACCCCTAGGCACTAATGGGGATGATGTTTATGATTCCAGGGGAGTACCTAGGTCAGGCCTTGGAGAAATCAGGAGTAGGCCATTCAACACTTTGAGCTGGAGGAGGTCATATAGAAAACACTTGCCTGACGCAGTTCCACGTTAACTTTGCTCACATTAAATGAAGCTTAACAACGGACAAAACCAGAATACTGTGGCGAGCATTTGGTCCAAAATGACAGACGAGGAAGGTCATTGAACTCAACAACCACTTTATTGTGAACCCAACCAGTCTCATACAGACCAGGAAAATGACCATCACACACCCTGGTTACACTTAGGGTGACACACAAATACACAAGCGAACAACTGTATAACTCAAGCTAAAATGTAACAATAAATGAACCGGAACATCCCACCACAATCCAACAGAAGCATTTTAACACAAGAACAATAAACAGTGCTGGTCATTAGAAATGCGGGGTGGGGGGGGGGTGGCTGTCGACCACGATCCCACCCCCACCCAGAGCGCAACAATATCTTGTTCACACTTTTTATAAACATGGCTGTGATGTACATTGGACTAAACATTGTATCATTTTTTAATGCCTGCATTTCTAAATGACAATAAACGAGGACTGAGTGTCCTCATAATAATAGGCCATAGCATTACAGAAAAGGTACCAGCTTGGCTGGCTGGCAGGAGACAAAGAATGGGAATAAAAGGGGTCTATTCTGGTCAGCTACCACTGACTAGCATTTTTCTTGGATAATTGGGCCCCAAACTGCTCATAAGTGCTGTCTGACCAATGCTTTATAAAGCCTCAGCAATACATCCTTGCTCTTGTGTTTTCAACCTCTCGAAAAGAGTGGCCTTAAGGACTTTTCTGATCTGTTGTAAATGTTAACTGGCTTTTCTAAAATCCACTTCCAAATCATAGCTGATTAAGACCATTAAAGTGCAATAATCCTTTAAAGTACATATTTTCAAAGCCAGCTTCTGAAAAATTAATTCCCCGAGTCAAATGTTTAAATGATTAGTTCATTCCTTGGTCTTACATTGGCTCTGATAAGGTTTTGGCAGAATCTCAGCCAGAAGTAACTCGGTGAGCTGAATGTGCTGTGAATCACTGGGTCTGTGAATGAACCAGTGGAGATAACCAACTGGGAAGGTCACTGAAACTTCATCATTATACAGACAACAAGTGGTCCCACAGAGCGACAATAAAACCATAAGGTGAAGGAGCAGAATTAGGCATTCAGCCCATCATGGCTGAATTATTATCCCTCTCAACCCCATTCTCCTGCCTTCTCCCCGTAATCATTGACACCAATACTAATCAAGAACCTATCATCCTCTGCTTTAAATGTACCCAATGACTTGGCCTTCCCCACCATCTGTGGCAACGAATTCCACAGACTCTGGCTACAGAAATTCCTCCTCATCTTTGTCCTAAATGGAAGTCCCTCTATCCTCAGGCTGTGCTTTCTGGTCTTAGACTCCTTTACCACTGGAAACATCCTCTCCACGTCCATCCTGTTTAGCACTTTCAATATTTGATAGGTTTCGATGACCTATGCCTTCAATCTCTTGAACTCCAGTGAGTACAGGCCCAGAGCCATCAACTGCTCCTCATACATTAACCCTTTCACACCTGGGAACATTCTCCAAAACCTCCTTTGGACCATTTCCGATACTGGCACATTGTTTCTTAGATAGGGGACCCAAAATTGCTCACAAAACTCCAAGTGCACTATGAATGATGCCTGATAAAACCACACCATTACACCTTCCTTTCTGTTTCCTTTTGAAATAAATGTTAACATTAAAGACTCTGACATGGACACCAGTAACAAGACCATTGTTTATCATCTGTCCCTGAACATTCCTGAGCTGCAATTAAGGGTCAGCTAAACACAGGGTCCAACGTCAATAACAGATCAACGAGTGACAATACTCAGTGACAGATCAACGGGTGACAATAATCAGTGACAGACCAACGAGTGACAATAATCAGTGACAGACCAGAGAGTGACAACAATCAGTGACAGATCAAGGAGTGACAATAATCAGTGACAGACCAATGAGTGACAACAATCAGTGACAGATCAACCAGTGACAATAATCAGTGACAGACCAATGAGTGACAACAATCAGTGACAGATCAACCAGTGACAATAATCAGTGACGGATCAACCAGTGACAATAATCAGTGACAGATCAAAGAGTGACAATAATCAGTGACAGATCAACCAGTGACAATAATCAGTGACGGATCAACCAGTGACAATAATCAGTGACAGATCAACGAGTGACAATAATTAGTGACAGACCAATGAGTGACAATAATCAGTGACAGATCAACCAGTGACAATAATCAGTGACAGACCAGAGAGTGACAATAATCAGTGACAGATCGACCAGTGACAATAATCAGTGACAGATCAAAGAGTGACAATAATCAGTGACAGATCAACCAATGACAATAATCAGTGACAGACCAGAGAGTGACAATAATCAGTGACAGATCGACCAGTGACAATAATCAGTGACGGATCAACCAGTGACAATAATCAGTGACAGACCAGAGAGTGACAATAATCAGTGACAGATCGACCAGTGACAATAATCAGTGACGGATCAACCAGTGACAATAATCAGTGACAGACCAGAGAGTGACAATAATCAGTGACAGATCGACCAGTGACAATAATCAGTGACGGATCAACCAGTGACAATAATCAGTGACAGATCAACGAGTGACAATAATCAGTGACAGATCAACGAGTGACAATAATCAGTGACAGATCAATGAGTGACAATAATCAGTGACGGATCAACCAGTGACAACAATCAGTGACAGATCAACGAGTGACAATAATCAGTGACGGATCAATGAGTGACAATACTCAGTGACAGATCAACGGGTGACAATACTCAGTGACAGATCAAGGAATGACAATAATCAGTGACAGACCAACGAGTGACAACAATCAGTGACAGACCAGCTGGTGATGAGACAAGACCAGAGTTTCAGCTAGGGGCGATTACACATCCACCATATTACTACATAATTCCTCATACGTATAAACAGCACAGTCAGTCTAATGCAGTGCCTTCAGGTAGAATGAGACTGGGTTGGGTGAGGTCACCTGGGGTCAGCTGAGGTGGGGCAGGATAATTTGGATTGGCTGATGTTGGTGAGGTCAGACTAGGGTGGGTGACTAGGGTGGGGTCATATTAGATGGGACAGGAATGTCTGGGTGGATGCGGTTGATGAGGTGCGGTCAGATAGCCGAAGTGACTTAAGCTTGATTTGGAAGAATCAGATTTATTATCACGGGCATATACTCAGTGCCTCCTTGTTACGTATGTCCCCTATCTCCTCTACCTAATTAAGTGGCCACTGAGAGTATGTTTGTGGTCTTCTGGAGCTGTAGCCCATCCATTTCAAGGTTTGATGTGTTGTACATTCAGAGATGCTTTTCTGCACACCACTGTTGCAACGTATGGTTATTTGAGTTACTGTCGCCTTCTTGTCAGCTTGAACCAGTCTGGCCATTCTCCTCTGATCCCTCTCATTAACAAAGCATTTTCACCCACAGAACTGCCACTCACTGGGTGTTTTTTTTAAACGTTTTTTCATACCATTCTCTTTAAACTCTAGAGACTATTGTGTGTGAGATACTCAAACCACCCTGTCAGACACCAACAATCATTCCATGGTCAAATTCACTGAGATCACATTTCTTCCCCATTCTGATATTTGGTCTGAACAACAGTTGAACCTCCTGACCATGTCTGCGTGCTCTTATGCATTGAGATTGGCTGATTGGATATTTCCATTAGTGTACCTAATAACGTGGCCTCTGAGTGTATGTTGTGAAATCTGTTGTTTTACAGCAGTAGTACAGTGAAAGCCATAAAAATTACTGTAAGTTGTTAGAAAGAATATATAAGAAAATGAATAATAGTGCAAAAAGAATGCAAGATAGTGAGGCAGTGTTCATGGGTTCCTGGACCATTCAGAAAACTGACAGCAGTGAGGAAGAATCATCAAGTGCTCAGGTTCTGGTTGGGTTTGGATTGTTCAGTAGGTTATAACAGGTGCATTTAATGTCAGAGAAACGTATACAATATACATCCTGAAATTCTGTTGGATTGGGTTTTAACTTTATTCCTGAGTTGTTCAGCTGCATTCAATCCCCTTTCAAGCTTCCACCACCAGATCCATTACTGGAGCCTTTAACGTTATTCACAGCAACATCCTTAAGATATATGAAGTCCGACACTTGCAAACAATTCCCGTTGCTATCTGTAAGGTGTTTGTATGTTCTGCCCGTGATCAAGTGGGTTTCCTCTGGGTCCTCTGGTTTCCTCCAGCATCCCAAAGACAAACAGGGTAGTAGTTGAATTGGTCACCTGGGTGCAATGGGCAGTATGGGCTCATTAGGCTGTAAGTGTCTGTTACTATGCTGTATCCCCAAATAAGTAAATAAATAAATAAACAATGATCTCTTTATGATTTATCTTCCCTTTTTTTTTACCTATGCTGGTGTCCACATTAGCCCCTCAATTTCTTGATGATAAAAAATCCGCACTGTCAGATTTTTGGCCTTAATCTCTCTGCAGCTTTAAATACTCAGAAAGATTTTTGTAAATTATGTTTGTAATCGCATCACGAGCTTCCACTCATGTTATCAAGAAAGCTTAAAGCTCCTTGCATTTACCTACAACACGTCACTAAAATAGCCCAGGCTATAAACTTGTCCATGAAAATCAAAGCTAAGCAGATTGGATTTAGCCCAACCTACTTCATGAAAAATATTTAAGGCCAAATTTTGTTGCCCTAACTCCTGGCGATGCAGAGAGCTGATGGCTTGCTAGGTCATTTCTGTGGCTAATTAGAGGGTTTCCTCAGTGACCCACTACTTCCAGCCCACCACCATCTATGTGGGCAGATGTCCAGGAACAAACAGAATGCTAAATCCAAAGCAGCACACACAAAATGCTGGAGGAAATCAGTCGGTCAGGCAGCACCTATGGAGATGAATAAACAGTCGACATTTATGGCCGAGACCCTTCTTCAGGACTGGAAAGGAAGGGGAAAACTCCAGAATCAAAATGTGAGGGATGGGAAGAAGGATAGCTAGAAGATGAAGCCAGGTGGGTGGGGAAGGTAAAGGGCTGGAGAAAAGGAATCTGATAGGAGAGGAGAGTGGACAATAGGAGAAAGGGAAGGAGGAGGGGACCCAGGGGGAAGTGATGGGGAAGTGAGAAGAGATAAAAGGCCAAGGTAGGAAATCTTTGCTGGGCACATGACCACTTGCCTGTGTAAAACTCACCCCTAACAAGTTTAGCCATTTGGTCTGCAATATAATTATTGAGTCATCAAAGTTCAAAGTTCAAAGTGTATTATGAAAGTAGTTATATGTCATCATGACTACCTTGAGATTCATTTTCTTGCGGGCATCCACAGGAAAACAAGGAAAGACAATAGAATCATTGAAAAAACATGCACAAAGATTGATGAACCACCAACGTGCAAAAGAAGACAAGCTGTGCAAATACAAATAGACAAACAAATAAAAAACAAAAAATCCTGAGGGTGTGGAATCAGTTCTGTGGCGAGGTGAGTGAAGCCTGATGGTTGTAGGGAAACAGCACAGAAAAAGTCCTTTCTGTCTGTCTGAACCATGCTCAGCACAGTGCCCATCTAAATTAATTCTATTTACCCGTGTTTGGCCCGTATTTCCCTAAACCAAAGGTTCCCAAACTTTTTTATGCCATGGACCCATACCACTAAGCAAGGGTCTGTGGACCCCAGGTTTGGAATCCTTGCTCTAAACCTTTGCCGTTTATGTATCTGTCCAAGGGAGGAGGAGAAGATGGCGGCACGACACAGCATGCGCGGCCACTCCGGTGAATGATATCTGTAATCTGTCAAGTAGGGTGCCGTGCACAATCCTGATTTGATGGAGACAGACGTGAGGGAACAGAGGAATATCTGGTGAAACTTCTGAAATGCCTTTTTCGCTGCCACTGTTACTGTGTGGTCCAGAATCTCCGGAGGGGAAGGCCCCAAATCCTTGGCTTTGCTTGTTGCTCGGCGGCCGGGACGGGGTCGAAGCGCTTGGCAGAGATGCTGCTCGGTGCTCGGAGTCGGAGGGCTGGTCGGAGGCTCAAAGTTTTCGGACGGACTTAGATTCAGCTGTGGTCGGGTGCTTCCAATACATCGACAGTTGTCGGTGCCTGGAGGTTTATGGCAGAGAGAGTTTCTCCCTTCTGCCACCTGCTATCGGGGACTATCGGGAGTCGATCGGGACTTTGAGACTTTCTTTTACCGTTCCCATGGTCTGCTCTTTATCAAATTATGGTATTGCTTTGCACTGCTGTAACTATATGTTATAATTATGTGGTCTTGTCATTGTTAGTCTTTGGTTTGTCCTTTTTTTGTGATATCACTCTGGAGGAACATTGTATCATTTCTTAATGCATGCATGCATTTCTAAATGACAATCAATGAGGACTGAGTGTCCTCATAATCTAAAAAAAAGTGTGCCAAATCATCTGTAACTTGTTATGCACCCCTGCTCAGACACACTGACACCGTGTACAAGAGTGGTAATAATAGCATCCGTCATCAGGGACTCCAACCACCCAGGCCATGCTCTCTTCTCACTGCTCCCATCAGGAAGGAGGTACAGGAGCCTCAGGACCCACACCACCGGTTCAGGAACAGTTACTACTCCTCAACCATCAGGCTCTTGAACCAGAGGGGATAACTTCACTCAACTTCACTTGCCCCATCACTGAAATGTTCCTACAACCTATGGACTCACTTTCAAGGACTCTTCATCTCATGTTCTTGATAATTATTGTTTATTTATTTATTATTATTATTTCTTTTAGTTTGTATTTGCACAGTTTGCTGTCTTTTGCACATTGTTTGAACACCCAAGTTGGCGCGGTCTTTCATTGGTTCTGTTATGGCTATTATTCTATTATGGATTTATTGAGTAGGTACACAAGAAAACGTATTCAGGGTTGTATATGGTGACATATATGTACTTTGATGATAAATTTATTTTGAACTGAGTCAGATTCAGATTCAGGTCTACATATCACATGTACATTGGTACATACAGTGAATACATCATTTGCATAAACAACCAATTCACCCAAGGATGTGCTGGGGGCAGCTGCACATTCCGGTGCCAACGTAGTGTTCCCTCAATGCTCGGCAGAACAACACGGCACTGTGAAGCAGACTCCAAAGCTAAGGCCGTAGCCCGGTATAGAGTAAGAGAAATAACGAATCAGTAGTGGACTGAGAGGACCCTAGAAATACAGCAGCTTGCTGGACTCTGGTGATATTAGGGTTTTTTTTTATAGCCACCAAGGCAGTGTATGTCCTAAACCATTGTGGCCTAAATCCCATTCACTCCAAAGGTAGACAAAGCCTGCTAAAGGACCGTGATGCCATCAATTCTCAACAAAAGGAACACTTTTAGGAGCTACTTAATCATAACACCACTGTTGACATTGAAGTCATTAACCAGCTTCTATAACAAACCATGAATGAGGACATGAGTAAGCCTCCTCGTATCAAAGAGGTGCAGACAGCTTGCAAGAAACTGAGGAACAACAAGGCCTCTGGGCCTGATGGAATTCCAGCAGGAATCCTCAAGGAAGGTGGCGCGGAATTTTAAATCATATTCAAGATCTGCTTGTCAAGATCTGGGACCAGGAGAAGATCTCAGCTGAACTCAGGGATTCTCTGAGTGTCATACACTTCAAAAAGGTTGACAAAGCTATCTGTGGAAACTATGGAGGCATCCCCTTCCTCTCTATAACAGGAAAAGTGCTCACCCAAATTTTCCGTGGCCAGCTTTCACCTCTGGCAGAATATCTCCTGCCTGAGTCTCAGTATGGCTTCCGTCCAGCCCGGGGAACATCTGACATAATTTTTATAGCACGTCAATTACAGGAACAAAATCTCCCACTGTATATCAACTTCACAGACCTTACAATAGCATTTGACTCTGTAAATAGTCCTGGTACTATCCAAAATTGGGTGCCCAGAGAAATACCTCAAGATCCTGCAGCTCTTACACAGTGACATGACTGCGATGGTTAATGGTCAACCTTGAGAGCACCTTTTAAGGTTGAGACTAAGGTCAAACAGAGATGCATCATTGCCCCAACTCTGTTTACTATTTTCATTGCAACCATTCGTCACCGCACAGGCCAAGACCTCCCATAAGGCTCTGTAGGACAGATGGGGGTCTCTTTAACCTTAACAGGTTCAAAGCAAAGAGCAAGGTGTCAATTACTTCCATCAAGGAGCTCCGACATGCAGGCAACAATGGCATCATAACTCACTCTGAGGAGGATCTGCAGAGCACAATGGATGCTTTAGGCAGAGCATATAAACTCCTGGGACTTAACGTAAACATTAAGAATATCCAAGTCCTGCAACAACTTGCTCCAGATAAAACTCCTAAATCTCCAACCATCCAAGTTGACAACATCCTTCTGGAGAACACTGATCATTTCCCATATCTTGGCAGCCTTCTTTCTTCAAGAGCCATCATTGACCTTGAAATAAATTGCAGAATATGCCGTGCGAGTGGAGCTTTTGCCAGGCTGAGAAAGAAGGTTTTGAAGATTGGGTTTATCAAAACCAACACTGAGCTTCTGGTCTATAAAGTTATAGTCCTCACTTCCTTGCTAGATGGAGCAGAGTCATGGACAACAAACAGCAGGCAAGTAAAATGCCTAGAAACTTACCACCAAAGATGCCTCCAAAAGATTCTGAGAGTTAGCTGGAAGAACAGGCGTACTAACTCCAGCATTCTGAAGGAAACCAATGTTAACTCCATTGCCACAATCGTGACTCAACACCAGTTGCGAAGGGTCGGTCACACCGTCCGAATGGCTGACTCCCGCCTCCCAAAACAACTCCTGTTCGGCCAACTCAAGGATGTAAAGCACACTCCTGGAGGGCAGAAAAAGTAGTTCAAGGACAATATTCTAGACCTACCTGAGGAAGGTACCACATCAACTTGAATGTTTGGGAGAAATTAGCACGGGTAGGAAAAGCTAAAGAAGGACTGTCTATGAGGGGATGGCACAGCTCGAAGAATACTTCCAGCATGCCGCTGAGACTAAATGGTTTCAACGTAAGGAGAGACTGGGAAAGGCCCAACCAGCTACATCCACCACCACCTCAATGGCCTACACTTGCCAACACTGCAATAGGACTTGTGGATCACGGATTGGCCTCTTCAGTCATCTCAAGACCCACAAGTGACCAGATCAACCACCAGGAGAAGAATCATACCTGACTACGAGTGATTGCTGCTGCTGCTGCTGATGACTTCAAACATGGAACACGACGTGTTGGCCGGTTCTCTGAAATTCACTCCCGTTGTCTTTAACGACAGAACGCCCAATGCTGTTGCCACTTGTTAGGAGAGAACTTCTGGCCACTTGTGAGATGGGTGTTAATGGCCTTCTAAGGTGATACAGTTTTCAGTGGGGAAGTACACTAAGTAGGTGTGAACATCAGTGGGATTTGGCACATGCTTAATTACCCCCACAATAAAACCACTTAAGGGCTGACCGTGAGATTCTGGAGTCACGTGGAGATCAGACTCAGAATCACGCTTAAAGTACAATGTAAACTTATTATCGAAGTACATATATGTTACCATGTACAACTCTGAGATTCATTTTCTTGCAGGCATACTCAGTAAACGCATAATAGAATAATAACTGTACTAGAATCAATGAAAGACCGCACCAATTTGGGCATTCAACCAGTGTGCAAAAGACAATAAATTGAGCAAATACAAAAAGAAATAAATAATAATAATAACTATCGAGAACATGAGTCCTTGATAGTGAGTCCATGGTTGTGGGAACATTTCAATGATCGGGCAAGTGAAGATGAGTGAAGTTATCCCCTTTGGTTCAAGAGTTTGATGGTTGAGGGATAATAACTGTTCCTGAACCTGGTGGTGTGGGTCCTGAGGCTCCTGTGCCTTCTTCCTGATGGCGGCAGTGAGAAGAGAGTGTGGCCTGGGTGGTGGGGGTCCCTGATGATGGATACTGCTTTCCTGCGACAATGGTTTGTGTAGATGTGCTCAATAGTTGGGAGGGCTTTACCAGTGATGGACTGGGCTGTATCCACTACTTTTAGTAAGATTTTCTGTTC
Organism: Mobula hypostoma; assembly: GCF_963921235.1. Classification (NCBI taxonomy): domain Eukaryota; kingdom Metazoa; phylum Chordata; class Chondrichthyes; order Myliobatiformes; family Myliobatidae; genus Mobula; species Mobula hypostoma. The sequence goes on from NC_086121.1 coordinate 2,753,249, forward strand.
AAGGAGATCAGTGTCTCCATACCAGGTTGTGATGCAAGCAGTCAGTATACTCTCTACCACAAATCTATAGAAGTTTGTCAACATTTTAGGTATCATGCAAATCTTCACAAACTTCTAAGCAGTAAAGGTGCTGCCGTGCTTTTTTCATAATTGCACTTATGTGCTGGGCCCAGGAATAATGAATCAGATTCATTATTACCAATTTATATGACATGACTGGTTTTGTAGCAGCTGTACGATGGAAAGACATAAAATTACTAAAAGTTACAAAAATAAATAAATATTTTCAAGGACTCAACATCTCATGTTCCCAGTATTATTGATTTTATTTGCACAATCTGTCTTTTTCTTCCTATGGTTGTTTGTGAGTCTTTGTTGATGTATAGCTTTTCATAAATTCTGTCGGATTTCTTTATTTTCCTGTGAATGCCTGCAAGAAAATGAACCTCAAAGTCATATATGGTGATATGCACTTATGTGGATAATAACATTACTTTCTCCATCCGCCAAAAGCAGAACTTCCTGGTGGCCAGACATTTTCATTCACGTTCCCATTCCTGTTCTGACCTGTAGATCCATTGGCTCCTCTTGAGCCATGAAGAGATCACTCTCAGGATGGAGGAGCAACACCTTATGTTCTGTCTTGGTAGCCTCCAACTTGGTGATACGAATATCGATTTGTCCTTTCAGTAAAAAAAACCCTCCCCCTCCCCTTCTTCTATTCTCCATTCTAGCCTCTTACCTCTCCTCACCTACCTTCACCTATCTCCTCATCTCTTCCTTCTTCTCCTCCTCCTTCCCTTTCTCCTATCGTCCTCTCTCCTCTCATATCAGATTCCTTCTTCTCCAGCCCATTATCCTTTGCACCCACTTGGCTTCACCTATCACCTTTCAGCTAGCCTCCTTCCTCTCCCTCCCTCCCCCCACTCCTTTTCATTCTGACGTCTTCCCCTTTCCTTTCCAGTCCTGATGAAGGGTCTTGGCCTAAAACGCCGACTGTTTATTCCTCTCCACAGATGCTGCCTGACCTGCTGAGTTCCACCAGCATTTTGTGTGAGTTGCTTTTGGATGAGCAGCAGCTGCAGAACCTCTTGTGTTTATCATTTTACTTTGACTTTGAGATAAAAAAAGAATAGTGATGTTGTGTTCCTGGGTTAATGAACCATTTAGAAATCTGGTGGTGGAGGGGAAGAAGCTGTTCCTGAATCATTGTGTATCACCCGTGAACCAGATGGCGTTTTAGTAACAATTTGGATGTCTCATGGTTGCTGTCACTGAGGATGGACTTTATTGTAGATTTATTTAATTACTAGAATTTAAATTCCCTGCTAAATTCTATAGTTCAGAACTCTGAGTAAAATAGTCCAGTAATTTATTCCCTAGAGTGCAGGAGAACGAGGGGAGATTTGACAGAGGATACAAAATTATGAGGGGTATATTTAGGGTAAATTCAAGCAGGCTTTTCCCGCTTGGGTGAGACTACAACCAGAGGTCATGGGTTAAGAGGGAAAGGTGAAATGTGGTGAGATTGTGGAATGAGCTGCGGAGGAAGTGGTGGACGTGGGTTTTAATTGCGACATTTAAAGGAAGTTTGGATAGATACGTGGACCGGAGGGGCGTGGATGATTTTGGTCCAGGTGCCAGTTGATGGAATGAGGCAGAATAATAGCTTGTCACAGCTGAGACGGGCTGAAGGTCCTGTTTCTCTGCTGTATGGTATATAACTCTAATGCAACCTCCTCACTAGTGAGACCTAGTCATGTAACTACAAGTTTTATCATATAGACAAGTGGCAGTGACTGAGGGGAGATCTGATAGAGGTTTATAAGATCATGAGAAACATAGATGGAGTAGACACAGTATCTTTTTACAAGGTTTGAAATGCCTAATACCCGAGGGCATGTATTTAAGGTGAGAGGGAGTAATTTCAAAGGAGATGTGAGGGTCAGGTTTTTTACACAGAGTGGTGGGAATGCACTGCTTGGGGTAGTGCTAGAGGAAGATACATCAGAGACTTTCAGAAGATATTTAAATAGGCACATGAATGTGAGGGGGAAAAATGATATGGACATTGTGTAGGCAGAAGGGATTAGTTTAGTTGGCCATTTGATTCCTAATTTATTTGGTTTGCCTAACGATGTGGGCTGAATGGCCTGTTCTAATGCCGTACTGTTCTGTGTTCTGTCAGGACCGACATCTCCAACATCTGCAGAACCCCTTGTGTTCAGATATGGAGGAGGTGTTTGAGGGTGTTGTATATAGATTCACAAATGTGTAGGGAACTTTGAATGTACTATGAAATTTGAGTCTGGAGGGATGTGGACATTGTGTAGGTGCAAAGGATTGGTTTAGTGGACCATTTGTTTACCACTTTCATTGGTTTGTCACAACATTAATGGGCTGAAGGGCCTGTTCTGTGTTCTATATTCTATCACATATTGCAATCAGCCTTCCCTCTGTATGCATCATTATATCATTGATGCAATGAAAGCATTAAGATTCAATTCAGGAACAGCAAACAACACAATCTCTTGCTGCATTTGTGTGAGTTTTTTATCTTAAAATAAATATTTGAATGCACTCTTGCCACTGATTATGCAAGCACGAGGAAATCTGCAGATGCTGGAAATTCAAGCAACACACGCAAAAATTGCTGGTGAACGCAGCAGGCCAGGCAGCATCTATAGGAAGAGGTACCCTTCCTAGGACACAGGGCCCTGACGAAAGGTCCCGGCCCGAAATGTCACCTGTACCTCTTCCTATAGATGCTGCCTGGCCTGCTGTGTTCACCAGCATTTTTTGTGTGTGTTGCTTGCTGCTTTATGACAGTGCCAGCCATTTATATATCAGTCTTTTATTGACCCGATTAACTTCCTTTCATCACAGTCAGAGAAACACAATTGAATGAATGAAGTGAGTTCTTCGCATTGAACAGGCCAAAGCAACAATAAACTGATCAGTGAAATACCCACGGGTTTTGGGCCCTTATCTGAGGAAGGATGTGCTGACACTGGTGCGGCTGCAGAGGAGGAGCACGAGAATCATTCCAGGAATGAAAGGGTTAACACATGGGGAGTGATTGGTGGCTCACTTGAGTTTAGAAGTGTGAGGGGAGGGGGGATCCCACTGAAACCTATCGAATTTTGAAAGGCCCAAATAGAGTGGATGTGGGGAGGATGTTGCCTATAGTGGGGGAGTCTACAACCTTGGGATAGAAGGACATCCCTTTAGAACAGCGATGAAGAGGAAATTCTTTAGCCAGAGGGCAGTGAAACCGTGGAATTCATTGCCATAGACAGCTGTGGAGGCCAAGCTATTGGGTATATTTAAAGCAGAGGTTGATAGGTTCTTGAATAGTAAGGGAGTGAAAGATTAGGGGGAGAAGGCAGGAGAATGGGGTTGAGAGTGGTAATATATCAGCCATGATAGAATGACGGAGCAGACCCAATAGGCAGAGTGGCCCAATTCTGCTCCAGTGTCTTATGGTCTTACAGACACATTGTGCAGAAATTCATCCCACCAGAAGCTGGCTTCTAGGTCAGTTGGCTGGATCTATGCATAGCCTCATTGGTCAAAATGGAGAACTGCTGTGGACAAGAGGATGGTTTCGATCCATCAGCCTCTAAGTTATGGTCCTGTATATTTCTGCTACCCTGCTCTTTCCTTCACAATTCTCATAAAATACTCCCAAAATCCAAAAAATTCCCTCTGAGTCTCAAACATGCTCAGTGGCCTCCACAACTCTGCGGTTAGAAAATTCCAGTGGCTGAAGTTCTCTAAGTAACAGAGTTCCTCTTCATAAATAGGTAGTACAAAGAGAGTAGTGTTCATGGGTTTAACTTCCATTCAGAAATCTGGTGGCGGAGGAGCAGAAGCTGTTCCTGAACCATTGAGTGTTTGTCTTCAGGCTTACGTACCTCCTCCTTGATGGTAGCAAAGAGAAGAGGGCATATCTTGGGTGATGGGGGACCTTAATGATGGGTGCTGCCTTTTTGAGGCATCGCCTTTTGAAGTGCAAGAAAACCTTTATTAAAATGGTTCCTGGGATGAAAGTATGTGCGGTTCTGGTCATCATATCACGGGAGTGATGTGATTGTGCTGGAGAGGGTACAGAGGAGACTTGATGGGAAATTGGCTGGATTGAGGCCAAGAAAGCACGTTCCACGTACGTCCTAACCTGCCGTATTGAGAGCTAAAAGCCATTTGCTTCCCCATAAAAAGCTGTGTAAATTGCCAAGAAGCCAGAGGGTGGTTCACACCCTGAGATCCGCACTAAACTGGAACCTGCACGTCCTCTGTCGAGAATCATGGCCAGCGGGGCTTTCTTCGCAAGCCGTCCTCGGCCTGCAGATGTCATTCCTCACAGCAGCATGGGCAAGCTGTACAAGTAGCTGCCCTGGGAGTGCGGCAGACCGTTGGGGCGGGGGACGCAGTGAGAATACCCCCACACCATCCGCCGCTGTGATCTCACACAGTGAGTGATCAGACACCTCTCAGGGCGACAATACAGAGAGATGACCTCTTACCTGCCTATCTCCTCCCCCAGTGCCCCTCCTCCTTCCCTTTCTCCCCGGTCCACTCCTCTCTCCTGTCACATTTCTTTTGCCTTGTCCATCTATCACCTCAGCTTCGTACTTCATCCCCTCTCCCCCACCTTTTTCTTCCTTTCTTTCCGGTCCTGATGAACGAAATGTCGACTCTTTATTTCCCCACCATAAGTGCTGCCTGACCTGCTGAGCTCCACCAGCCTTCTGTGTGTGTAACTACAGAGACCTGCTCCGAGGTACATAAACATACAAGCCTGGAAGCAACAGGGAATCGAGGAAATGGTTGGAGGGCATCTTGATGAGGAATAGAAGCTGAGCAGCAGTTTAGATCAAAAATCGATATCATAGTGGGGAACCATTAGTTCATGTTTCATTGGTGCTGTTCTTCGTAATTTTGTGTTGTTCAACACAACTGGAATAGAAGATCAAGGACGTGATGCTGGGGCATTACAAGGCATTGATCAGCCTGCACCTGCAGCATTGTGAGCAGTTTAGAGCCTCTTATCTAAGAAAGAATGTGTGAAATGGTTAACGTGTTTCATGGCTCTGGTCTTGTACGAGAGTTCAGAAGAATGAAGAAGGCGGAATCTCTTTGAAACTTATTGAATATAGGAAGGCCTAGATAAAGTGAACCTGGACAGGATGTTTTCTTTGGTGGTGACGTCTAGGACCAGAGGGCCCAGCCTCAGAATAGGACAGAGATGAGGAGGGATTTCTTTAGCCAGAGGGTAGTGAATCTGTGGAATTCATTGCCTCAGGCAGCTCTGAATATATTTAAAGCGGAGGCTAACAGGTTTTTTGACAGTCAGGGTGTCAAAGGTTACAAGGAGAGGGAGGAGAATGGGATTGAGAGGGATAATAAATCAGCTCTGATGGAATGGAAGAGCAGACCCGATGGGCCAAATGGCCTAATTCTGCTGCTATGTCCTATGGTAAAGGCAAAAAGGACTAAAGACACTGTCTGGAGTCCCTCCAGTGTTTTGTGATGTCTTTGTGGTCCCAGTGCATTTCTTTAGCAGATCCTGATCTTGCTTGCTTTCCCTCGCCCATGAACATTGACCTGCTGACTGGGACAGATCTGATCTGATCCAGATCCCGTGCCCCAAGGCATGGTGATGCCCAACCTTGGATTGAGTTGAAGATTCACGGAATTCGCCAACAAGTACATCAAAACTTACAGGGAAATGCATCATTTACATCAATGACCAGTACTGTCTGGGAGTGTGCTGGGTGCAGCCCGCAAGAGTAGCCATATTTCTGACACCAAGATAGCATGCCTGCAACTTACTAACCTAACCCTAACCATTGCATCTTTGAAATGAGAGAGGAAACCCAAAGCCCCTGGAGCAAACCCACACAGTGAAGGGGAGAACGTACACAGTCCTCACAGACTGCAGCGGGAACTGAACCTGTAAAGCATTTACGCCAACGGCTGTGTAACACAGTCGTGTTTGTTCTTTCAGTTTGTTTCAAGGTCTGCCCATCCAGCTACTTGAGGCTGATTTGCAGGGTAATATCTGAGGCAGGTCACAGGTCCTTTGACATAAATTGCTCAGCAGCTCTCAAGGCGGTGTCTGACTTAGCCAAAGCCATTACGCTTTGCTGCAGATATAATGAGAGTGCTGAGGCATCCCAAGCACACCTGGAGGAAGATAATTACAGGCTTTAATTACCACACTTCTACAGAATCAGATAAAAATTATGAGTCAGAAGGAGGCATGTCATATCATAAGGCCATAAGACAAAGGAGCAGTTAGTGCTTTATTTATTAATTCACAGAATGTAAATGTCAGTGGCCATGCCAAAATATGCTCTCTATCCCTAATCCAGTCACGATGGTGTCGAACATCGTCTCCCCAGAGGCTGTGCCTCCGGTTTTGTTGATTATTTATGTTTGTAGGGATGGTTTTGGGGACAGAGAGGGGAGTAGGGGTCAGGTTAGTGATTAGGAACAGGATGAGAGTCATAGAGTTATAGGCAATAACAGCACTGAAACAGGACCTTCGGCCCACCTAGTCCATGCTAAACTATTAATCTGCCAAGGCCCATTGACAATGGTCCCATTGACCATTGCCCTCTATACCACTCCCATCCATGTACGAGGGGTGATTGATAAGTTTGTGGCCTAAGGTAGAAGGAGATGAGTTATACAGCTCTCATTACATGCACGTGCAGTTCAACTCTTTGAGTGATTATGCAGAAAGTTTGAATAACTCATGTCCTTCTGCCTTAGGCCACGAACTTATCAATCAGCCCTGCTGTGGACCACTTGCTGGAGGTCCAAGACGCCGACTTCTACAGAGAAGGGATCCGTATGCTCCATGACAGCTGGACTAAGTGTGTAAATGTAGGAGGGGACTATGCTGAAAAATAAATGTGTTAGGTTTTCTGAAATTGACTCCTTCTACCTTAGGCCACGAACTTATCAATCACTCCTCGTACTTATCCAAACTTCTCTTAAATGTTGAAAGCAATCCTGCATCCACCATTCCACACTCCCATCACCTTCTGAGTGAAGTGCCCCACCCCCAGTTCCCCTTAAGCATTTCACCTTTCACCTTTAACCCATGACCTCTAGTTTTAATCTCATCCAACCTCAGTGGAAAAAGCCTGCTTGCATTTACCCTATCTATATCCTTCATAATTTTGTAAACCTCTATTAAATCTCCCCTCACTCTCCTAAATTCCAGGGAATCAGAACCAGGTTTATTATCACCAACGTGTCATGAAATTTGTTAACTTAGCAGCAGCAGTTCAATGCAATGCATGATAATATAGAAAAATAAATAAATGAATTGATTACAGTAAGTATATATATGTATATTGAATGGATTAAAAATAGTGCAATAAACAGAAATAGTATATATTTTTTTAAAAAGTGAGGTAGTGTTCATAGGTTTAATGTCCATTTAGGAATCGGATGGCAGAGGGGAAGAAGCTGTTCCTGAATCGCTGAGTGTGTGCCTTCAGGCTCCTGTACCTCCTACCTGATGGTAACAGTGAGAAAAGGGCATGCCCTGGGTGATGGGGCTTTTTAATGATGGATATCACCTTTCTGAGGTACTGCTCCTTGAAGATGCCTTGGATATCGTGGAGACTAGTATCCATGATGGTACTGACTAATTTTACAAATTTCTGTAGCTTCTTATGATCCTGTGTAGTAGCGAGCCCTGCACCCACACCAGTACCAGACAGTGATGCAGCCTGTCAGACTGATCTCCATGGTACATCTGTAGAAGATTTTGAGTGTTTTAGTTGACAAACTCCTAATGAAATATAACTGCTGTCTTGCCTTCTTTATTGCTGCATTGATACGTTGGGACCAGGTTAGATCCTTAGACATCTTGACACGCAGGAACTTGTAATTGCTCACTCTCTCTACCTCTGATCCCTCTATGAGAATTGGTAAGTGTTCCCTCATCTTAACCTTCCTGAAGTCCACAATCAGCTCTTTCGTCTTACTGACATTGAGTGCAAGATTGTTACTGTGACACCAGTCAATTAGCTGGTATATCTCATTCCTGTACACCCTCTTATCTCCATCTGAGATTCACTAACAGTGGTTGTATCATCAGCAAATTTATAGATGGTATTTGAGCTATGCCGAGCTACATAGTCATGGGTTTAGAGAGGGAAGAGCAGTGGGGTAAGCACACACCCCTGAGGTGCACCAGTGTTGATCGTCAGTGAGGAGGAGATATTATCACCAATCCACACAGATTGTGGTCTTCGGGTTAGGAAGTTGAAGATCCAATTGCAGAGGGAGGTACAGAGGTTCAGGTTCTGTAGCTTTTCGATCAGGACTGTGGGAAATATGTCCTAATATACTTCACCTTTTCTTATGGGAAGATAGGGGCCAATCTGGAGTTTAGGTCTCTACTCCATGCTCTGTGTTCGAAGACCAGCAGCAAGGTGGTCAAGTGTCACGGTATGTATCAGTTAGCACACTATTACAGCTTGGAGTTCGGAGTTTAACTCATGCAATCTGCATGCAAGTTTGTAGTTCCATCCCACGTGCATGTGGGTTTTGTCCGGGTGCTCCCGTTTCCTCCCACACTCCACAGACACACCAGTTAGTAATTTTCACGGTAATCCAGAAGTTTAGCGGTTAACACTACCAAGATTCGTTTATTTCCAGATTACTTAATTTATTGATTTCCTATTTCCCAAACGCCATGGCAAATCACTCCAGGTCAGCAGATACTGAGCCAGAAATATAACTGCCACACACTGCTGGCTTCATTCTCAGTTTAGGACTGAGATAAGGAGAAACATCTTTGCCCTGAGGATTGTAAGTCTTGTTTTCTCTCTCCACAGAGAGAAGGAGATGGACACTTAATCACTGAGTATATTTAGTGCAGTGATCGATACATTCTTGGAAATGGAACTGGAATTGGTTCATTATGGCCACGTGTACTGAGATATGTACAGTGAAAAACGTCTTGCGTACTGTTCATACGGATCAGATCATTACTCAGTGCACTGAGGTAGAACAAGGTGAAACAGTAACAATGCAGAATAAAGTGTTACAGAAAGTGCAGTGCAGGTAAACAATAAGGTGCAAGATCATAATGAAGTAGACTGTGACGTCGACTCCATATTATCGTACTAGGGGACTGTTCAATGGTCTGATAACAGTGGGGTAGAAGCTATCCTTGGTACCTGCTTACAAGCTTTTGTATCTTCTGCCCAATGGGACGGGGAGGAGGGTGAATGTCCAAGTGGGTGCAGCCTTTGATTCTGCTGGCTGCTTTACTGTGGCAGGGAGAAGTGTAGGCAGAGTCCATAGAGGGGAAGCTGGTTTCCATGATGTTCCGAGCTGTGCCCACAACTCTCTCCAGTTTTGTATGGTCATGGGGCAGAACAGTTGCTGTACCAAGCCATGATACGTCCAAGAAGGATGCTTTCTTGGGAATCAGAATACTTTGGCTGAAAACATAGAGACAATCTACAATTTACCTTATCTAGAGGTAGAAGATTGTTTATGAACTTACTGACAATGGCAGGAGGATACAGATGACATTAACAAAACAAGCAGAGGCAACAGAAAAATGTTGCCTTCACCCTGTGAGTTCGTTGCTATGGAAATACTCCACTGAGGACCTCCAGCCGTTTGGCTTCTGCACTATTTTGTCTTTGCTTTGCTAAACATGAGCCCAAAGCCATAAATCTGCTGGCTTTCACATTTAACGTTATTTATTTTTTAGTTATTATTTAGAGACACCGCGTTTTACAGGCCCTTCTGGCCCATCAAGCTGCACAGCCCAGCAACAACGATTTAACCCGAGCCTAATCGCAGGACGATTTACAACGACCAATCAACCTACTAACCGGTAAGTCGTTGGGCTGTGGGAGGAAACCCCCACACTCACGTGGAAAATGGATTAACTCCTTGCAGACGGTGCCAGAATTGAACTCTGAACTCTGGAATGCCCTACGCTGTAATGGCGTCGTGATAACTGCTACGCCAAAGTGGCGCCCCGTTCTGCTTTTATTTGCTGAACTCCTGGGCCGATCACGTATGAAATATAAGAGTGCAAGGTGACCACATAGTTGGTGAGACACCATGTTCTCTAAAAACACACAAAATGCTGGTGGAACGCAGCAGGCCAGGCAGCATCAATAGGAAGAAGTACAGTCAACGTTTTGGGCTGAGACCCTTCATCAGGACTAACGGAAAAAAGAAATAGTAAGAGATTTGAAAATGGGAGGGGGAGACCTGAAATGATAGGAGAAGACTGGAGAGGGAAGGATGAAGCTAAGAGCTGGGAAGTTGATTGGCAAAAGGGGTACAAGGCTGGAGAATGGGGAGTATCATAGGACGGACGGCCTTGGAAGAAAGAAAGGGGGAGGGGAGCATCAGAGGAAGATGGAGAACAGACAAGGAGTTATTGTGAGAAGGAAAGAGAGAAGAGAAGAAGAAAAAAAATAAATAAAGTGGGATGGGGTAAGAAGGGGAGGAGGGGCATTAACGGAAGTTTGAGAAGTCAATGTTCATGCCATCAGGTTGGAGGCTACCCAAATGGAATATAAGGTGTTGCTCCTCCAGCCTGAGTGTGGCTACATCTCGACAGTAGAGGAGGCCATGGATTGACATATCAGAATGGGAATGGGACCTGGAATTAAAACGTGTGGCCACTGGGAATGAGATACAGCCAGGAACAGATCAGCCATGCTGAATGGTGGGACAGGATTGCTGGGCCGAATGGCTTACTTCTGCACCTGTATTCTTGCGTTCTTGAGTTGGAAGCGTTTTCTCCCAGACTGCAGTCTTACACTAGGTAGTTAATTTCCTGTTATTTTAAATACTGACATACCTGTAATTACATTTAATTGTTTGTAATTGTCATCCAACCAAACATGTCTACAGGAACGATGTTGCCTTGGCAACACATTCTCTGTATTTTTTTTATTGCCACAATCTGTCCTCTTTAGCACATTGGTTATTTGTCAGTCTTTGTTTATGAAGAGTTTTGCATAAATGCTACTATATTTCTTTATTTTCCTGTAAACGCCTGCAAGAAAATAAATCTCAGGGTAGTATATGGTAACATTCACACAGTGGCCACTTTATTCGATTTACGTATATACCTGCTCATTAATGCAAATATCTAATCAGCCAATCATGTGGCAGAAACTCAATGCATAAAAGCATGTAGTGATGGTCAAGAAGTTCAGCTGTTGTTCAGAATGGGGACAAAGTGTGATCTAAGTGACTTTGACTGTGAATGATTGTTGGTGCCAGATGGGGTGGTTTGAGTATCTCAGAAACTGCTGATCTCCTGGGATTTTCACTCACAACAGTCTCTGGAATTAACAGAGATGGTACAAAAAACGAAAAAAAATCGATTGAGCAGCAGTTCTGTGGGTGAAAAAGCTTTGTTAATGAGGGATGTCAAAGAAGAATGGCCAGACTGGTTCAAGCTGACAGGAAGGTGACAGTAACTCAAATAACCACATGTTACAACAGTGGTGTGCAGAAGAGCATCTCTGAATGCACAACATGTTGAACCTCGAAGTGGATGGGCTACAGCATCAGAAGATCAAGCCAGGTTCCACTCCTGTACCTAATAAAGAGGCCGCTAAGTGTATATGTACTTTGATAATAAATTTGACTTTGGCTTTGAAGTTGGCAGTCTGAACTGTAAACAGTTCCAAATGAGATTTCCTCTGGTGACTCTGGAGTTCACTTTTACTTTGTAGTCCCACCTCACCAGGTTTTGCACTCGGTGTCTTCTTGTCGACTAAGCTTTTAGTCATCCCTCCCAAGCTCACACATCAGCATAGAACGTAGAACAGCACCATCCAGGCCCTTCAGCCCACAATGTTTTGCTAACCCTTTAATCTATTCCACAATGAATTGAACCATTCCCTCCTACAGAGCTCTCCATTTTCTTACACTCATGTGCCTATCTCAGAGTTTCTTAATGCCCCTAATGTATCTGCCTCCAGCATTACCCCCTTTATGCATGTTCTTCACACCCACCACTTTGTTTAAAAAAAACTTACCTCCAACATTCCCCCTATAGTTTGTGCCAAATGCCTGAAAGTTAGGCCCCATCATATTAGCTGATTTTTGCCCTGGGGAAAAGTCTCTGGCTGTCCTCTCTATTTATGCCTTTTATCATCTTGTACACCTCTATCAAATCACCTCTCATCCTCCTTCGCACCAAAGAGAAAAGCCCCACCTCCCTCAGTCTATCCTTGTAAGGGATGATCTCCAGTCCTGGCAAATCATCGCTCCATTCTCTCTAAAGCTTCCACATCCTTCCTATAATGAGGTGACCAGAACTGAACACTATACTCCAAGAGTGGTCTAACCAGAGTTTTAGGAAGTAGTGACATTTCCTTGTGGCTCTTGAAGTTAGTTTCCTGACTAATGAAGGCCAAAACACCATATGCCTTCTTAATAACCCTATCAACTTTGAGGGATCTATAGATGAGGATGTCAAGATCCCTCTTTTCCTCCATGCTACTAAGAATGCTACCATTAACCCTGAACTCTGCCTTCAAGGTTGACCTTGCACAGTGAGTCACTTTACCTGGAAATGATTCCTACAATCATTTACTCACATTAACTGAACTTTATGAGAGATTTGAAGATTACAAACAGTTACTATATGATTCAATTCCTAAGCATTTATGCTTAAGTTTTTTCTTTTTGAGAATCGACGCTTGCTCATTTTATGATATGATTGATGACCACAGTACCTTACTCAGGAGCTAGCCAACAGTGGCTCTCTACTTGAGCTGTCTGACAATTAGTCATAATATTACAGTCGTTCACTCGTTTTTATTTTTATTTAGAGATACAGAGCCAAACAGGCTCTTCCGGCCCAAAGAGCGACACCACCCAGCAACCCAACAATTCAACCCGAGCATGATCAAAGGGCGATTTACGATGACCAATTAACCTACTAACCTGCACGTCTTTGGACTGTGGGAGCACCCGGAAGAAGCCCACATGGTCACGGGAAGGACATATAAACTTCTTACAGACGACATTGGAATTGATCCCCCTACTCAGATGCCCTGAGCTGTAATAGCATTGTACAAACCATGGCACCTTTAAGATTAGATTTAGCCTGGTTAATAAAATCAAACTAAAAAAACAAATTGGTCCAGTAACAGCTTTGCTAATTGTTATGAGGAATGGTGATATTTAATTGTACTGAAGCTATTTCTCAGGGTATTATAGTTAGCCTGGATTTCTGCAGAGCAATAACTTCAAAATTCCAAACCATATTTAGTATTTGGGAAAAGCGTATCTTCCAGAAACCACAATAACCAGCAGTTATATCATAAGCATTAAGTATAGAAGTTGGGACACTATTTTGCAGGTGTAAAAGTTGTTGGTAAGGCCACACTTGGAGTACTGTGTACAGGATGCTACCAGGATTAGTGCTATAGGGAGAAGTTGGAAAACTCTGGGATGTTTTCTCCAGAGCTCAGTGGAGGCTTAATAGCAGTCATAAAATTTTGAGAAGCACGGCGCCAAGGTTGAGTAGTGGTTAGCATGATACCATTACAGCTCAGAGTTCAGAGTTAAATTGCAGCATCTTCCTGCTGTAGAAAGTTTCTACATTCCCTCCTGTGTGTGTGGGTTTCCTCCAGGTGCTCTGGTTTCCTCCCACAGTTGAAAGACATACCGGTTAGTAGGTTAGTCGGTCAATGTAAATTGTCCCGTGAATAGGCTAGGGTTAAATAGATGGATTGCTCGGTGGGGCGGCTTGAAAGGCTGGAAGGGCCTGTTCAGTTCTGTATCTCTAAGTAAATAAATAAACTAATGAAAATAAATAGATAGGCAGTCAGAATCTTTGTCCCAGGATAGACATATTATGAACTTCCAGAGAGAGGGACAAAGATTAAAGGAGATTGTGGAGCAGAATAGTGGCCACCTGGAATGGGCTGCCAGGGTGGTGGTGGTTACAAACTTGACAGTGGCAGTAACGAAGATCTTAGACAAGCACTTATGAGCAATGAAGGGATAGGGATCACATAAAGACAAAGGGCCCATTTCTCTGTTGAACAGGTTGCCCTGTCCATAAGACCCTAGGATCGAAGGAGCAGAATGAGGCCATTCAGCCCATTGAATCTGCTCCACCATTCCATCATGGCTGATTTATTATCCCTCTTAACCCCATTCTCCTGCCTTCTCCCTGTAACCTTTGACACCCTGACTAATCAAGAACTTATCAACCTCCACTTTAAATATACCCAATGACTTGGCCTCTACAGCCGTCTGTGACAAATGAATTCCACAGATTTACCATCCTCTGGCTAAAGCAATTCCATCTCATTCTAAATGGACATTCCTCCATTCTGAGGCTGTGCCCTCTGGTACTAGGCTCCCCCCAATATAAAACATCCTCTCCACATCCACTCTATCCAAGCCTTTCAACATTCGATAGGTTTCAATGAGATTCACCCCGCCCCCATTCTTCTAAACTCCAGTGAGTACAGGCTCAGAGCCATCAAAATTCCTCATACATTAACCGCTTCATTCTCAGAATCATTCTCATGACCCTCTCCAGAGCCAGCACATCTTTTCTTAAATAAAGGGCTGGACGCTGTCCTGGTAGACCAGGTTGTGAAAAGGGCGTTTGGTATGCTGGCTTTCATTGCCCCTTGAACTGAGTACGGTTTCAGTCACCCTGCTATTGGAGAGAGGTGGTTAAACTAGAAAGAGTGCAGAAAAGACTTACATGAATATTGCCAGGATTCAAGGTTCTTTATTGCTTGGAACATGGGCGAATGAGGGGTGACCTTACAGAAGTGATTAAAATCATGAGAGGCCTAGGTGGACACAAACAGTCTTTTTCTCGGGGTAGGTGTTATGTATTTAATATTTCAGTAATATTGTAAATAAATTGATTAAGCTTTCTTTGTTTGTTTATCTAAGTCATTACAGGTTATATGTAAAAGTATGTGAATGGCATTCATCATTATGCTACCACAATTAGACAGCAGCACAGATGCAGTAGAAGTGTTCCCATGCAGGTTAGGGGTGGAGCTTGAAAAAGCAGTCAGTTTTCAGCGGGAGTATTTGATTAGACAGTCGTACAAAAACAGTAGAAATGTTCCTGCGCTGGTCCGGAGCGGAGTTTAAAAAACCCAACATCCATAAAAGAGAGGTACCATCTAGCAGAACGGTCACCATCAGAGTGGTAAGGCTTCGGTTCAATAGGCTTCAGTGAGTTAATTATGTGAGTTTATTTCTTATTTCTTTTTCTTCCTTAACACTTGAAAGAATAGGGTGTGTGTCAGAAGGGCCACTGTTCCGTTCTGGGTGCAGGATGTGGGATTTCCAGACCTCCCACCTCCCCGTTGGCCACGTCTGCACCAGGTGCATCGAGATGCAGCTCTTCAGAGACTGTGCTAGGGAAATGGAGCTGCAGCTCGATGACCGTTGACTTGTTAGGGAAAGCGAGGAGGTGATAGACAGGAGCTACAGGGAGGTAGTTACCCAAAGGTTACAAGAGACAGATAGATGGGTGACTGTCAGAAGAGGGAAGGGAAAACAACAGACAGCGATGAGCCCCGGTGGCCATACCCCTCAACAATAAGTACTCCTTTTTGAGTACTGTTGGGGGGGGGATCCGGGGTGGGGGTGCTACCTGGGGGAAGCAACAGCAGCCGTGCCTCTGGCACTGAGTCTGGCCCTGTGGCTGAGAAGGGTAGGGAATGGAAGAGGATGGCAGCAGTAGTCAGGGGGACAGATAGGTGATACTCTTGATGGGAAAAAGAAACACGGATGGTAGTTTGCCTCCCAGGTGCCAGGGTTCGCAATGTTTCTGAACGCGTCCACAATATCCTGAAAGTGGAAGGAGAGCAGTCAGAAGTCATGGTACATATTGGTACCAATGACATACGTAGGAAAAGCAAGGAGGTCCTGACGAAGGAATACTGGGAGTTAGGAAGGAAGCTGAGAAGCAGGAGCTCGGGGGTAGTAATCTCGGGATTGCTGCCTGTGCCACACGACAGGGAGGACAGGAATAGAATGAGGTGGCAGATAAATGGCTGGCTGAAGAATTGGAACGGAGGCAGGGATTCAGACTTCTGAATCATTTGGCCCTTTCCTGGGGCAGGTGCGACCTGT
Source organism: Mobula hypostoma (assembly GCF_963921235.1). Classification (NCBI taxonomy): domain Eukaryota; kingdom Metazoa; phylum Chordata; class Chondrichthyes; order Myliobatiformes; family Myliobatidae; genus Mobula; species Mobula hypostoma. Next base: position 2,769,395 of record NC_086121.1, read on the forward strand.
ACAAAAGGGACGGTTGAACTTGAATCTGAGGGGGACTAATATCCTTGTGGGGAATGGCTATCTTAGATTGGGTGTTGTGTAATTTATTAGGGAGCTTAACGTAAAGGAACCTTAAGGAGGCAGTGATCATCGTGCAATTGAATTCATACCGCAATTTGAGAGGGAGTAGCATAACTCACATGTGTCAGTTTCACAATAGAATAAAGGGAATTAGAGGCTTGAGAGAGGAGCTTGCCCAGGTGGATTGGAGGAGGACACTGGTGGACATGACAGCAGAGCAGAGGTGGCTGGGAATAGTTCACAAGGTGCCGGATAGATATGTTCCACAGAGAACGAATTTCTCAAATGGCAGGTGTAGGAAATCATGGCTGACAAGGGAAGTTAAGGACTGCATAAGAGCCAAGGAAAGCCAAGGAAAGAGCTCATAAGGTAGCAAAAGGGAGTGGGAAGATGGATGATTGGGAAGTTTTTAAAATCCAACTAAAGTCAACTAAAAAGAAGCCATAAGAAGGTAAAAGATGAAATATGAGGGCAGACTAGCCAATAATATAAAGCAGGATACTCAGAGGTTTTTCAGTTATATAAAGAGTAAAAGGAAGGTGAGAGTTGTGAGAGTTGATGTTGGACTGCTGGAAAATGATGTTGGTGAGGTAGTAATGGGGGATAAAGAAATGGCAGATGAACTTAATGAGTACTTTGCGTCAGTCTTCACAGTGGAAGACACTAGCAGTGTGGCAGAGGTCAATGAGTGTCAGGGAGCAGGAGAGAGAGCCATTGCCATTACAAAGGAAGAAGTGCCAGGCAAACTGAAAGGTCTTAAGGTAGATAAGTCACCTGGGCCAGACGGACTACATCCCAGAGTCCTCAGAGAGGTTGCTGAAGAGATAGCGGATGCATCAGTCATAATCTTTCAAGAATCACTTGATTCTGGCACAGTTCCGGAGGACTGGAAAATTGCAAATGTCACTCCACTCTTTAAAAAGGGAGGAAGGCAAAAGAAAGGAAATTATAGGCCAATTAGCCTAACCTCAGAGGTTGGGCAAGTGTTGGAGTCTATTATTAAGGATGAGGGTTTTGTGTACTTGGAGACCAATGATAAAATAAGTCAAAATCAGCATAGTTTCTGTGAAGGGAAATCTTACTTGACAAATCTGTTAGAGTTCTTTGAGGAAGTAACAAGCAGGGTGGACAAAGGAGAGGCAGTGGATGTCATTTTCAGAAGGTATTTGATAAGTGTCACACATGATGCTGCTTAACAGGATACAATTCTATGGCATTACAGGAAAGATACTGGCATGGATAGAGGAATGGCCGACAGGCAGGAGGCAGCGAGTGGGAATAAAAGGGACTATTTCTGGTTGGCTGCCAGTGATTAGTGATGTTCCTCAGGGGTAATTATTGGGACTGCTACTTTTCACATTGTTTGTCAATGATTTAGATAATGGAATTGATGGCTTTGTGGCAAAGTTTGCGGATGATACGAAAGTAGGTGGATTGGTAGATAATGCTGAGGAAGCATTGCAATTGCAGCAGAACTTAGACAAATTGCAAGAATGGACAAAAATGTGGGAGATGGAATGCAGCGCTGGGAAATGTATGATAATGTGTTTTGGTAAAAGGAACAAAAGTGCAGACTTATCTAAATGGGAAGAAAGTTCAAACATCAGAGGTACAAAGGGATTTGGGAGTCCTCGTGTAAGACTCCCAGAAGATTAATTTACAGGTTGAGCCTATGGTAAAGAAGGCAATTACAATGTTGGCATTTATTTCAAGGAGATTAGAATATAAAAACAAGGAGATAATCCTGAGGTTTTATAAGACACTAGTCAGGCCTCACTTAGAGTATTGTCAACAGTTTTGGGCCCCTTATCTCAGAAAGAATGTGTTGTCATTGGAAAGAATCCAGAGGAGGTTGGTGAGGATGATTCTGGGAATGAAGGGGTTAACATATGAGGAGCATTTGGCAGCTTTGGGCCTGTACTCGTGCAATGTAGGCGAATGCGTGGGGATCTCATTGAAACCTACTGAATGTTGAAAGGGCGAGGTAAGGTGGATGTGCAGAGGAGGTGTCCAGAACTGGAGGGCACAGCTTCAAAACTGAGGGGCAAACTTTTAGAACAGAGTTGAGGGATTTCTTTAGCCAGACAGTGATGTATCTGTCGAATGCTCTGTCACAGACAGCTGTGGAGGCCCAGTCCATACATATATTTAAAGCGAAAATTGAAAGATTCCTGATCGGTCAGGGCATCAAAGGTTATGGCAAGAAGACGTGTGTGGGATTGAGTAGGATCCAAGGTCAGCCATGATGGAATGGTGGGCAGACTCGATGGGCTGAATGGCCTAATTCTGCTCCTACGTCTTATGGTCTTATGTCCATGCATTACTAAGGTGAAATGAAGTAGATAGGTTTATCACCTGCTCCCGTGTTTTCTTTTCTGATTAGTTTTTGGAGCTACAAAATGATAACAGTAGGCAAGTCCAGAATGAGGGGTATCAGTGTAAAGTGAGAGGGGAAAGGTTTACAAGGGACCTGAGGGGTAAAGTTTTCACCCAGAGGGTGGTCGGTATATGGAACGGGCTGCCAGAGGGTGTAGTTGAGGCAGGTACAATGGTATCAGTTTAGGAGCACTTATGTCAAACACAGGAAGTTGTGACTAGCTGGGTGGGCACTGTGGTCAGCATGGGCTAGATGGGCCGAAGGGCCTGAATCTGTGCTGTAATTAAACAAAATATCTCTTTTGGAGAGTAAGCTTTTATTCTTGCAATGATACTGAAATTTAATCTGTGGAATAAGATATTTGCCTGTTTCTATGCAGTGTGACTCCATGACTCTCTCTCGATATTTCACACTGTCCAGTGAGGCATGGTCCATCAGGGACTTTTAACAGACTCTTAGATAGGCACATGGATGATAGAAAAATGGAGGGTTATGTGGGAGAGAAGGATTAAATTGATCTTGGAGCAAGTTAAAAGGATGGCACAACATCATGGACCGAAGGGCCTGTACTGCACTCTGCTGTTCTATGTTAGGAATCTGTGGAATTCACTGCCACAACCGTCAGTGGATGCCAAGTCATTAGGGAGATTTAAAGCAGAGGTTGATAGGTCCGTGATTAGTCAGGGTGTTAAAGGTTATAGGGAGAAGGCAGAAGAATGGGGTTGAGTGGAATAATAAATCAGCCATGGCAGAATGGAAGAGCAGACTTGATGGGCTGAATGGCCTAATTCTGTTCTTATGTTCTATGGTCTTATGGTATTTTACGTTCTATACTCTATGTTCCATGACACTGGGCCAAATAGTATGCTGACAAAGTAGAGAAAACCAAATTTTCCTGTTTGCCGTATTGACTGCAATCGGTCTGCACTAGGACATGATCATTTAACCAGAGAAGAAAGCAGAAGTGGGTGAATGGTTAAGGGAAGTTTATTCTTGTCCGACTTTAAATTGGTAATCTGGAGGGATTCTTTGTCCTGCTCATGGACTGTCTGTCCCACTCCCATCAGGGAGGAGGCTACATTGCATCCACGCCAGGACCACCAGACTCAAAAACAGTTACTTTCCACAAGCAGTAAGGCTGATCAACACCTCCACCCATTCAAGGCGTGACTGGTCCAGGGGTCGAATCCAGCTGGCTCCTTGCATGCTTTACTTCCTTGCTGGGTTGAGTATTGAGCTAGCAACTTAGTTTCATAAAAAACAGACAAATGCTAAAGAAATGGCAAGAAGTTTGCTGCCTGATGTGCCACAAGGCATGGAGAAGAACAAGAAAAAACTCTGTGTGTGTGTAAGATAGCTATATTTATATTTATTTACAAATCTATGTATATTTACTGTGCTTTTTTATTATTGTGTCTTTATCGTGAGTTTTTTTTGTGCTGCATCAGATCTGGAGCAACAATTCTTTCATTCTCCTTTACACTTGTGTACAGGAAATGACATTGAACAGTCTTGAATCTTGAAACTTATTATTTTGTATAGTTTTTGGAATGTGATGTCCATTATGCAGATTTCAGTGAAAACTTGCCTTTCAATTGCTCTCTCAGTGTGGTGGAATTTCATTTAAATCAGTGTGTTGCCTTTGTACCCCAATCCATCCTGCACAACGTCAAGGATTTCAGTTTGGGTTCTCCGCAAAGCCAGTTGCTCTCTCCTGGGTTACACCTCTGTGTTGGTGCCAAGACAGATCGATCAAAGTTCAGTGTCAAATGAAAGGTAAGTGGAAAATATTGATATCCAGTCCACGTAAGCTTTACTGTGTCAATGTTTTCCTGACTGACAAATAGAATTTCAAGCAGCTAATCTAAAGAGCCAAGATTAAGTTCAACTCCCAGTTGAAATTTAATTGTCATTCAACCATACCTGAATACCCACGAATACAGCCAAACGAGATAGAGTTCCTCTGGGGCCAGGGTGCAAAACACAGTACCAACAGTCATACACAGCACAAGGCACACATAGCACATAGAAGACAGCAGTAAAATACACAAAAAATATATAATATAGCCCAAGTCCCTGAGTCCATGGATGCTGTCGTTGAAACAAGCCCACAGCAGTCCGCAAATGAACACAACCCAGCTTGACCTCTGCCGAGCAAACACTGGGGTGCATCACCAATGACAGTAACCTTCCAATGATGATGGCAAAATGCAGAATTAGGTTTAATATCACTGGCATTTGTCATGAAATTTGTTGTCTTGTGGCAGCAATACAATGCAATATATAGTAATAAAAACGATATATTACAATGAGAAAAGTAAATTAAATAAGGAATGCAAACAGAGAGCTGAGAATAAAGAAGAAAAAATTAAAGAGGTAGAGTTCATGGGTTCAAAGACCATTCAGATATCTATGGCAGAGGTGAGGAAGCTGTTCCTAAAAGGGTGAGTATGTGTCTTCAGGCTCCTGTACCTCTATACTTGCACAGTGAAATATCAAAGTCAAAGCCAAATTCAGAGCAGACTTGAAGCACTGGAAATATATTAGCAACACCATCTGCTCTTCATTCTTTAACCTCAATGTTCAAAGCAAATTTATTATCAAAGTGAATATATGTCACCATATACAATCCTGAGATTCATTTTCTTGCTGCATTCACAATAAACACAATAGAATTGATGAAAAACAGCAAGAAGATGGACAAACAAGCAATGTGCAGAAGGCAACAACTTGAGTAAATACAAATGAAATAAAAATGCAATAATAATAATAAATAAGCAATAAATATTGAGAACATGAGATGAAGGGTCCTTGAAAGTGAGTCCATATGTTGTGAAAACATTTCAGTGATGGGACAAATGAAGTCGAGTGAAGTTATTCCCTCTGATTTAAGGGCCCGATAGTTGAGGGGTAATAACTGTTTCTAAACAGGGTGGTGTGGGTCCTGAGGCTCCTGTACCTCCTTCCTGATGGTTGAGGGGTAATAACTGTTCCTGAACCTGGTGGTGTGGGTCCTGAGGCTCCTGTACCTCCTTCCTGATGGTTGAGGGGTAATAACTGTTCCTGAACCTGGTGGTGTAGGTCCTGAGGCTCCTGTACCTCCTTCCTGATGGCAGCAACGAGAAGAGAGCGTAGCCTGGGTGGTGGGGGTCCTTGATGATGGATGCTGCTTTACTGCAACAATGTTCTATGTAGATCTGATCAATGGTGGGGAGAGCTTTACCAGTGATGGACTGGACCGTGTCCACTATTTTTTTGTAGGCATTTCCGTTCAAAGGCATTGGTGTTTCCATACCAGGCTTTGTGCTTCTGTTTCACCATTCCCGCTCTTTACAATGGCCATTTTCTCTCTCCATTCTCTCCATTGAAAACTCTTGCAAAGATGCAGGAGGTGGCTCTAGCAGCTTGGCAGAGGGGGATGTTTGTACTCACTTAAAGATGTGATGATCGGTCTTGTTATGCTTTGGGAAGGCAAAGTCAAAGGGAATTTATCATCAAAGTATATATATGGTACCATATACTATCTTGAAATTTTCTTTTGGACATTTACAGGAAAATAAAGAAATTCAATAGAATATATGAAAAAATATACACACACAAAGACTGACAAACGTACAAAAGAAGGCAAATTGTGTAAATAAAAAAATACTGAGAACACAGGTTGTAAAGAGTCAGCATGTCATTTCTTTAAACAACTGTGCAATGGGTGGTCCCAAGCCTGGCTGCAAAAGCAGGAGGGTTGGGCATAGGGCAAGCAACCCCATCCCGTAAAAATCCGGAATTACAGAAATGCCAATTGAAGCTTCAACGATCCCATCCCTGGGAGTGAAAGGATCCTTGATGGGGACACCTCGAAAGACTGGCCCAGGACAGAAGACTCTGGTGAGCTGCTGTTGGTGGCCTATGCCCCAGTGAGGACGTTGGGCTGAGAAGAAGAACCATACACATAAACACAGCCAAATAAAACAGTGTTCCTCCAAGGCCAAGTTGCAAAACACATTACCAAGAGCACACTGCACATAGCACATACCACATAGCACAAATAGCACATATAGTTACGATTTCAGAAAAAACATACAGTCACAAAGAGAAAACAATAGTATAGCCCAGTACCTGAGAGGCATGACTGTAGATCGTCCTGGTCAAACTTGTTCTTCCATTGGGCAAACACTGCAGGGCAGCAGGGAGCAACACACTGAATTCGGAGGCAGGTTTAGCCTAGACAAGAAGGGTTGAATGGTCTCAAATTTTCAGAGATTCTGCGACTTATTGGGTGAAATCAACAGGTTCCTGGTGGAATAGATAACTGGAACTGTTTTTTGATTTTATTCTGCAGTTATGAAGCAATCCATCTTTACCTGACCTTTATTTTATGGGTAATTGTCCTGTTTGGAGCTTATTAACATAAATCTCATTAAAGGTTTAAGAAGAGCAGTGGTGTCATTAACCCTGGGTCAATATTTTCAATTGTTTCCATGCTAGCTGGATCAATATTGTGAATGTAACATATCTAATTGTTCCAAAGATGTCTGGATCAATAGGAGGAACACAAATTACTCTGGTCATCTGGTCACTAGCTCTTACTGATGCAATATCTCTCCTTGCTAGAAATGACTCCAGCCTTGCCCTAATATCCTCTCTGAGTTGGCCTGCGTGCGTGCCCACCTTTTACTATTTTGTCTCTGTGTTCTAAAAGCGAGAATAACAGTGAACTATCATCTAAGAGCTTTTCAGGGTGGTTTCAGCTACGATAAAGAGACAGGTGGACATTCAAGAGGCCCTTGAAAGGAGACATACAATCCAGCTTCTTGAGGTCAGTAAAAAATAAAAATAGGTTAAAATAAGACCATGAGAAATAGGGGCATTAACACTCTATTTGGTCCATCGAATCTGCTCCATCATTCAGTCATGACTGATTTGTTATCCCTCTCAGCCCCATTCTCTGTAATCCTTGATGCCCTTAATAACCAAAGACCTATCAACCTCTGTTTTAAATATACCCAATGTAATTCAAATAAAAATAAAAAATCAATATTCCTGTTTGGTGTATTCTTGAAACTCTTCATATAATGAAATTCTGTCTTTCAATTCCCCAGACCAACCTAAATCAAATTTTTCTACCACACAAGAACAACTCATAACCTTTCAGTGACTCAGTCAATTGTACATTTGCTCTTGAAAAGGGCAATAAAGAATTCTATCCAATGATTGTTACCAAAAAACTAAGTCTGTTTTTTGTAAAATTATCACTGCAAGTAAAAACTGTGCCACATCAGCACTGTTCTGGAATTTCATTTAGACGTACAGCATGGACCAGGCTCCTCCGGCCCAACAAGCCACACTGTCCACAGCATCCCACCAGCCTAACCCTGGCCTAATCACAAGACAATTTACTTGCTAACTGCTTTGTCCTTGAACTGTGGGTGAGAAATGGACCACCCAATAGAAACCCAGACGCACACAGGAAGAAAACGTACTAACTTTCTTACAGAGGACGCTGAAAATTAACTCCAAGCTCCAACACCCCGAGCTGTAACAGCGTCGCGCTACGCTACCGTGGCGCCCTGTAATGGAACTAAATGGGAACTTGCTTGGATTAAAGGTAACGATGATCTTTATTTGTCAAATGTACATCAAAGCTTTGAAATATCCGGTGAAATGTGTTGTTTGCATCAGTCTGAGGATTGTGCTGGGTAGCTTGCAAGTGGCACCACACTTCTGGCGCCAACATAACATGCCCACAACTTACTGACCCTAACCAGTACATCTATGGGATGTGGGTGGAAATGGGAGGAAGCCCACATGGGAGAACATACAAACTCCTCACAGTCAACAGCAGGAATTGAACCCTGATTGCTGGTGTTGTAGTTCGTTACGGTATCCGCAGATACATACCAGGGACATTTAAGAGACTCTTAGATCGGCACGTGGATGAAAGAAAAATGTGGGATGAAGGGTTAGATTGATTTCAGAGTGGGTTAAAAGATCAGCACAAGATTGTGGGCTGAAGGGCCTGTATGGTGCTGTAATGTTCTATGTTAGACCATAAGACCATAAGACAAAGGAGCAGAAGTCGGCCATTCAGCCCATCGAGTCTGCTCTGCCATTTTATCATGAGCTGATCCATTCTCCCATTTAGTCCCACTCCCCCGCCTTCTCACCATAACCATGTTCTATGTTCTACACCCAGTGGACTCTTTATTAGATACACCTGCACACCTGCTCCTTAACATCTAATCAGCCAATCACGTGGCAGCAGCTCGATGCACAAAAGCATGCAGACATGGTCAAGAGGTTCAGTTGTTGTTTAGGCCAAACATCAGAATGAGAAAGAAATGTGATCTAAGTGACTTTGACTGTGAAGTGATTGTTGGTGCCAGATGGGGTGGTCTGAGCATCTCAGAAACTGCCGATCTGCTGGGATTTTCACAGGCAACAGTCTCTAACCTTTACAGGGAATGGTGCGATAAACAAAACATATCCAGTGAGTGGCAGTTCTGTGGGTGAAAATGCCTTGTTAATGAGAGATCAGAGGAGAATGGCCAGACTGGCTCACGGTGACAGGAAGGTGACAGTAACTCAATTAGCCATGCGTTACAACCGTGATGTGTAGAAGAGCATCTCAACGCGCGACATGTCGAACCTTGAAGTGGATTAGCTACAGCAGGAGAAGACCACAATCATACACTCAGTGGCTACTTTATTATGTACAGGAGGTCAGGAAGTATGTTCTACATTCTGTGTTCACTCTGTCCACCAGAGTTTACGTTATTGTCTGTTCTGGGCACCAGGTGTCAGACAATCTGTGAGCCCAGGATAGCAAGTGGAAGATGGCCAGAGATCAATCCTGTGACCTGGGTCCTGGGAGAGGAGACCGACAGCCACTGTGTTACTGCTCTGCAACTCATAGATTTTCCGGTGAGTTTTACTGTTCACTGTGTGATGTCAAAAGGAGCAATGACTGAGCAGCTCTGTTTGTTCCTTTAATCGCTTTAATGCATGCATCATTAGAGACACAGCTCTGGTGCACTTTACAATCCAATTCAAGCTCCAAACAGACTTAATGTAGATGTGAAGCACAGTGACAGCAGAGGACTGTTCATACATAACCATTATACATCAACATACTGTGGACTGATAGAAGCCATATGTTCCTTCTTTCAGAGTTTATAATCAACAGAATGGTATTGCAATATAAAAATCAGTAAACCACTTTGCTTCGATAATTGTTATTCATTGATTCTATTGTAGTTCTTAGCTCTACTATGCATGCCCACAAGAAAATGAATTTTAGGGTTGTATATGGTGATATATGCTGTATGTAGTTTGATAATAACTTTCAGCTTTGATTCTGGCTTTGATTTCGAGTCCCATTTTTGCACTGAAATTAAGTAACAAGAATTTTTCAAAGACAAGTTTATTATCAAATGCAAATGTACACATTTTATTATTTATTTACCGGGAAACAGCACAAAATAGGCCCTACCAGCCCTTTGAACCACGCCAACCTAGCAATTTAATTTTAGCCTAATTACTGGACAATTTATATTGACTGATTAACCGGAGCACCTGAACGAAATCCACGCAGTCATGGGGAAAACATACAAACTACTTACAGAGACAGGGAGTGGTGGGAATTGAACCCTGGTTGCCTGTAAAACGGTGTGCTAAACGCTACACTACTGCGTCACTCCAGTGTGTGCACAGGTGCATTGAAAAACAACAGCTTCACAGGAACACAGCATCAGATAAGCACATTCACATAAAGTTAAAATTCAAAGTTCAAAGTAAATTTATAATCAAAGCACATTTATGTCACCGTGCGCCACCCTGAGATTAATTTTCCTGTGGGCATACTCAATAAAATCCATAGAATAATAACCATAACAGAATCAATGAAAGACCACACCAACCTGGCCAATGAATCAGAGTGCAAAAGACAACAAACTGAAAATACAAAAAGAAAGAAATAATAATAATAAATAAATAAACAATAAATATTGAGATCATAAGATGAAGAGTCCTTGAAAATGAGTCCATAGGATGTGGGAACATTTCAATGATGGGGCAAGTGAAGTTGAGTGAAGTTACCCCCTCTTGTTCAAGAGCTTGATAGTTCATATAAACAATTTTTTACAAAAAGTACGCAATTCGAGCAAATTGAAGTCCATTGTAGTGCAAATTGACCAGAGTAATCACAGTTTTGCTGTAATGAGATCACTCAAGTTGATCACTAAGGTGTTGTCTATTGGTGGGTCCTCAGGTATCTGTAGGGGTTGTCTATTGGTGGGTCCTCAGGTGTCCGTAGGGGTTGTCTATTGGTGGCTCTCAGGTAACCGCAGGGGTTGTCTATCAGTGGGTCCTCGGGTGACCATAGGGGTTGTCTATTGGGTCCTCAGGTGGTCGTAGAGGCCGATCCAGGATCCACATAGTCTGGTGCAGTGTGGGCAAGAGTTTATGTCTGTGGTTAGCAGTTAGGTAGTTTGGTTGTTCAGTCTCTTGTTTCACAGCTGCCATTTGTTCTCTGTGACACAGCGGAGATCGTTCTCATGTGACACAGCTCCCTCTTGAACAGATTTCCCCAGGTGTGTCTACTGAATGCAATCTCGTCCCAGTTTTTAGATGTCGTGTTGAATTCCTTCAGGCTGATTTTGATGTTATCTTTGTGTTGCTATACTGAGGCAGTGATTAGGGTTTTGCTGCTTGGTTCTAGAACCAGATGGTTGAAGGGAAGTAGCTATTCCTGAACCTGGGGATGTGGGACATCAGACAGCATAAATAATTTCATTCATTTGGTATTGTATTCCCTAGGCATGGAGTTATGCTGGTTGGAGAGGAGCCTTGACTGTGTTTAGAGTCATAAAATAGTCATAGAGTACTACAGCACAGAAAAAGGCCTTTCATTCCATCAAGTGCATGTAGAGATATTAATATGCCTTGTCCCATCGACCTGCATCTGAACCATTGCCCTCCATACCCCTCCATCCATGTACTTACCCAAACTTCTGTCAGATGTTAAAATTGAACACATGGCCACCACCTCCACTGGCAGCTCGTTTCACATTCACACCACCCTCTGAGTGAGAAGATCCCCTTCAGATACCCCTTGGGTATTTCACCTCTCACCCTTAACCTATAACCTCTAGTTCTAATCTTACTCAAGCTCAGTGGAAAAAGCCCACTTGCATTTACCCTGTCTACACCCCTCATAATTTTGTAGACCTCCATCAAATCTCCCACATAGTCACAGAGTTTGTCCATAAACAGTACACACACTGGGGTCAGAGGTCCATGTGAGTCTAAAAGTCAAGGTCTGCGCGAGTCCCAGAGTAGTGGACCAAAGGTCAAACCTGACAAAGTCTGAAGGTTGAAGACCGAAGGTAAAGGCGAAAGGAGTCACGATGTTCTGGAGGAGCCACAAGCCAGGTCAGCGGGGTCGGATGTCTGACAAGAGGCCCAAAGGTGGCCTGCCCTGTGGTACATGCCTGTTCTGTGCGTCTGAGAGGGTGACTGGGTGGGAGGATTGTGAAAGGAGCTCGTTTTGCTGTCGTCTTGTTTTCTTTCGTAGTTGCTGCTTGTATAAGACATGCAATATCCTGGTAAATATCTGCACCCTCTCTAAAGCTTCCACGTCCTTTCCTATAGTGAGGCTGAACACCAAACTCCAAGTCACAAACAAGAGAAAATCTGCAGATTCTGAAAATCCGAGCAACACAATATCCAAGCAACACGCACAAAATGCTGGAAGAACTAAGCAGGTCAGGCAGCATCTACGGAAAAAAGCGCAGTCAACGTTTCAGGCCAAAACCCTCGGCAGGATTGGAGAAAAAAAGCTGAGGAGTAGTTTGAAAGATGGAGGGAGGGATGAGAGGAACACCAGGCAATAGGTGAAACTTGGAGGGGGAGGGATGAAGCGAAGAGCTAGGAAGTTGATTGGTGAAAGAGACAGAAGGCCGTGGAAGAAAGAAAAATGGGGGAGGGGAGGGGAGGAGCACCAGAGGGAGGTGATGGGTGAGCAAGGGGATAACATGAGAGGGGGAAAGGGGGATAGGGAATGGTGAAGGGGTGGGGGGAGACATTACCGAAAGTTTGAGAAATCGATGTTCATGCCATCAGGTTGGAGGCTACCCAAACGGAATATAAGGTGTTGGTCCTGCAACCTGAGTGTGGTCTTATCACGACAGTGAACAATACTCCAAGTGTGGTCTAACCAGGGTTTTATAGAGCTGCAACATTACTTCATGACATGTAAATTCAGGAGTTCAACAACGGAGTCTTATAACTACAGGACAGAAGCGGTCTTTGAGCCTGGTGATACATGTTTATAGCCTTCTGTATCTTCAGACTGATTGGAAGGGAGAATGTCTGGGGTGTTACATTTTGTAACTCCAAAACATTATTTTAATTCAAATGAAGACATGGGAGACTGAAAATGTGGATATAATTTCAACTTTATCTTTAGTGAGGTACACATGTATCACGTGATATCATGAGGACGTATGCAATTCATGTATTTCCCATATAACCTGTAATTAATTATTTAAATGAACAAGAATGCTTAATCAACCAATATATGCAAGATTACTCAAATAGTATTGAAATATTAAATACAAACGTGGGTTTGACATGGCCTAGGATTATGTTGGATGCTTTACCGATGGAGGAAAGTTCACCGAAGCCTTTACTTTCTGAGGAGGGTGAAAAGAGCTGGACTTGCACATTTGAACTCGCTTCCTTCTAGAGATACAGAGTAGGCAGCATCCTAACAAGCTGTGCTGCTGCATGGTACAGAAACTGCACCGCACTCTGGCGGAGAGGAAGGCTCTACAATGGGCTGTCAAAACTGCCCAATGCACCACAGGCATCTGCCTATCCACCATCAAGGAGGTATATACAGAAAGGTGCTGGAAAAGGACCAGTACCGGAAGAAGCTGCAGAAGATCGTGAACACAGCCCAGCACATCACACAAACCAATCTTCCGTCCTTGGACTCACTTTACACCGCACACTGTCGGAGCAGTGCAGCCAGGATAATCAAGGACACAACCCACCCAGCCAACACACTTTTCGTCCCTCTTCCCTCCAGGAGAAAGTTCAGGAGCTTGAAGACTCGTACGGCCAGATATGGGAACAGCTTCTTTCCAACTGTGATAAGACTGCTGAACAGATCCTGACCCGGATCTGGGCCGTACCCTCCAAATATCCGGACCTGCCTCTCGGTTTTTTTTGCACTACCTTACTTTCCCTTTTCTATTTTCTATTTATGATTTATAATTTAAATTTTTAATATTTACTGTTGATTTGTACTCCAGGGAGCGTGAAACGCAGAATCAAATATCACTGTGATGATTGTACACTCTAGTATCAATTGTTTGGCGACAATAAAGTAAAGTAAAATAAAGTAAAGTAACATCATGAAGGATCCCACCCACCCTGCTCACGGACTGTTTGTCCCACTCCCGTCAGGGAGGAGGCTACATAGCATCCATATCAGGAGCACCAGACTCAAAAACAGTTACTTTCCCCAAGCAGTAAGGCTGATCAACACCTCCACCCACTAACCCACCCCTCCACACCCCCAACCATCACTACTTTATCATTTCCTGTCAGAGTCACCGTATGTCGACACTCTTGTGCCTAGCGTCACCGTATGGACATACAATCAATCTGTGTATGTTATCTATCTTATATATTTACATTTATCATGTTACTCTGGATTTGCAGCATCTGCAAATCCCTTATGCTTCAAGTTCAGTTTCAAGTTTAATTGTCGTTCAACCATACACACGTATACTGCTAAACGAAACAACGATCCTCCAGAGGCCAAGGTACAAAATACAGCATGGAGCACTCACTTTGCCAAGTGGCGTGATCTCGGGGTGATAACCCCCTGCCCGGCCAAACCTTAGCACTCTGGTTTGGGTGGATGCTGTGTGTCGTATCCCCTGTGTAACATCAGTACCCCGAAATAATATTTAGTCCACAATGTGCGGTTAAACAATTAAGGTTTTATATTTAAGTATGGGGTTAGTAGAGAAATAAAAGAAAAGGAAAACAAATAAAAGGCGCCAATAATCTCATAAAAATGTCCAGTGCACAACCTTGGATCTCACGGATTCCCTGTCGCTGATCCTCCTTCGATAGTCGGCCCCTGGGCTCCCACCCTGAGCCCAGGCCCAGCGTCTCCTCAAGCCACATCTTCTCTCTCCTTCCTCTTCGCGCCTTCACCCCGAAGCCCACGCAAGCTATCAGCTTTCACACAGACAGAAAGAATAACATTTATCCCAATTGGTCAGCAAATGAATACAATTCCCATTGTCACTAACTGCTATAAGAACCACTGTCTCAGCAGTTAACAGTACAGAGAAGCCATTTTATTCCCCTCAGCAGTAACATAAAAAAAGAAACCCTTACAAGTACATACAGTCATACACAGCACAAGGCACACAGAGGAAAAGAACTGTTAGGATGGGAAACAGCTTTTTCCTCCAGGCCTCTGAGACTACCGAATTCCCTATCACCACCCTTGGTCTCATCACGTATGACGTGCTGGTAGTGTTAAACTGTTCACTCTTTATCTTGTGTCATATTATTATTACTTGTGTCACATTATCCGTGGTAATATTACTTTTTGTGTTCTGCGTGTGAATCATATGTACCCTATTGTGCACCTTGGTCCAGGGGAACGTTGTCTCGTTTTTGGTGGTGTAAATGTGTATGGATGAATCAAAAATAATCTTAACTTCAGCTAGTTAGGATCCAGCACATACAGTCACAAAGTAACATTAGCACAAATGCCTGAGTGGCATGGCCTGAGTACTGAAGATTGTTTCTGATGTCGCTGGCATTTTGGGCAGAGTTTCAGATGCTTTGGGGAACTCATTAATAAACTTCTGATTGTAATAATAAACCAGTGCCAGTGCCACACCAAGAGCTCTGGAGCACTTTAATGAAGTGGGCATATAGACCTCCCTGAGGATCTATCCTGGGCCCAACGTATCGATCCAATTACAACAAAGGCACGATAGTGGCTGTACTTCATTAGGACTTTGAGGAAACTTGGTATGTCACCAAAAGCACTTGCAATGTTCTTCCAATGTTCTGTGGAGAGCATTCTAACTGGTTGCATCACCGTCTGGTACGGAGGGGCCACTGCACAGGATCAGAAAAAGCCACAGGAAGTTGTGAACTCAGCCAGATCCATCATGGACACAAGCCTCCCCTTAATGACATCCGCCATCAAGGACCCGCATCACCCAGGACAAGTAATCTTCTCATTGCTGCTATCAGAGAGGAGGTACAGGAGCCTGTAGCCACACACTCAAAGTTTCAGGAACGGCTTCATTCTCTCTGCCATCAAGTTTATGAATGGTCGATGGACCCATGAAATACTACCTCACTAGTTTTTCCTCTTTTTGCACTAGTTATTATTTTAATTTATATATATATATATATATAATTTGTAATTTATAGTTTTTAAATTATTATGTATGGCAGTGTACTGAGGCTGCAAAACAACAAATTTCATGACATATGCCGATAGAAGCAGCAAGAGCAGCCCCGGGCCATTCCATTCTATTTTTAGCAATGAATGAACAAGATTTATGACAGAGGTTCAAATGTGAAAATAGCCAATAAATAATTTGTGAAGGTTACGGCGAGAGTTAAAACAGCATTCACATCTCCTCCCTGCATTTCTCAGTGAATCGTTTCACTCTGTTCTCCCTCTCCTGACACACAATTGACCTAATTTGGCTTCTCTTTGTCCCACTCCCATCAGGGAGGAGGCTACCAGTCGTCCAGGCCAGGATCACCAGACTCAAAAACAGTTACTTTCCCCAAGCAGTGAGGCTGATCAACACCTCCACCCACCAACCCACCCCTCCACACCCTCAAACACCACTACTTTATCATTTCCTGTCAGAGTCACCTCATGTACAGACACTCCTGTGCCTAGCAACACTTTATGGACATGCAATCAATCTATGTATACAAGTTATCTTATGTATTTATATTTATTGTGTGTTTTTGTTGTTATGTTCTTTATCTTATTGTGTTTTTTTGTGCTGAATTGGACCCAGACTAACAATTATTTTGTTCTCCTTTACTCTTGTGTACTGGAAATGACATTAAACAATCTCGAATCTTGAATCTTGAAATGTAAAAATAGCCAATAAAAAATTTGTGAAGGTTGTGGCGAGAGTTAAAACAGCATCCACATCTCCTCCCTGTGTTTCTCAATGAATCATTTCACTCTGTTCTGCCCCCCTTGATACACAATTGAAGTAATTTGGCTTCTTTTATTGTCAGCCAATCTGTCACTTGGTATCTCACAACATTTCATCTTAGGTAGTTTGTTTTTTTTTGCCAAAAAAGCAAATTCACTTTTGATTTTATTCATTTCCATAGATGCTTCCTGACCTGCTGAGTTCCTCCAGCATTTTGTGTGTGTTGCTCTGGATTTTCAGCATCTGCAGAATCTCCTGTGTTTAAAATTCACTCTGTCCTGTGTGAGAGGTGGTGGTCTCTACTGAAGAACAGTTTATTTTAAACACCACATTAAAAAACAAGTTCCTTTTCTGAAACAATAGCCACATATTGATTAGCCCCATGTAACCTCACGAGTGTGTGCCTCTTCTAACACGCAGCACTGGGAATTTAATTACTCTCTGTCTGATTTAAAATGGGACGTTCCAATTCTTATGCAGTGATGCAGAGTGCTGTGTGAGGTCACATGACGCAGTCAATTTTAACAGAGGGACAGGGATTAAAAAGCCTCCTCATCACGTTCTGGAACTGCATTGCTGTGAGCTCTACACTACGGGAAGTCATCTCCCAGGTGCTTCTCACACAGCATTCCCCTCTCCTGCCCGCCGATCCTGCTCCGTCTAGCCGCTCTCTGGTGACTGTGGGGGCTCCTTCTCTCAGCAAGGTAGGTAGAGCACTCTTTGCTTTTAACTCTGATGCTGGCAAGGGCAAATTTGCCCAGAGGGCTTCTCTACCCACTGTTTAATTTTTAAATTCAGTGAGCAGATGTGTTTCAGGTGAAGCCGGGCGAACGTTACCCATCCGCTGACACACTCTGCAAGACTTCCAGGCTGTTTATAATTTATTTGACTTTCTGGATAAAACATCACTAAGAAATTTTCAAAGAAGACCCAGTCTGTATATCTTCTTGCATGCAGTGAGTTTTCAAAAACAAGTTTGTAATTCTCTTTGGCAAAGCGAGTTTATTTGCAATTTGATCCTCGACATAGTAGGGTGAAATATTCATCTCCCACAGCCAAGCCCGGTCACACTGGGTGAGATAACCTGCTTTATCTTCTTATCTCCCCATCTCCTGGCATCTTAACTGAGAGAAGATCATTCCATTATAAGAAGTGTGTCAAATCTTTGGAGAGGGTGCATAAGCGGTTTACCAGGTTGCTGCCCAGATTAGAGGGCATGTTCTATAATGAGAGTTGGACCAACATAGGTTATTTTCTCTGGAGCGGTGGAGATCTGATAAAGGTTTATAAGATCATGAGAGGTGTAGGTGATATATTTTTCCAAGGGTTGCAATGTCTAATACCAGAGGGCATGCATTTAAGATAAGAGGGGTTAACTTCAAAGGAGATGTAAGGGGCAAGTTTCTTACACAGAGTGGAGGGTGCCTGGGATGTGCTCTCTGGGGTGGTGGGGTAGAGGCAGAAACATTGGGGACTTTTAAGAGACGTTTAGATAGGCACATGTGGGTATGTGAGGAAAATGGAAGGATATGGACATCGTTATGGCAGAGGGGATTAGTTTAGTTGGCCACTTGATTACTAATTTACACAAAATGATGGTGGAACGCAGCAGGCCAGGCAGCATCTATAGGAGGAAGCACAGTCGGCGTTTTTGGCCGAGACCCTTCATCAGGTCTCATGTCAGGGTCCTGACGAAGGGTCCCGGCCCAAAATGTCGACTGTGCTTCTTCCTATAGATGCTGCCTGACCTGCTGCGTTCCACCGGCATTTTGTGTGTGTTGCTTGAATTTCCAGCATCTGCAGATTTCCTCGTGTTTGCGTGACTACTAATTTAATTGGTTTAGCACAACATTGTGGGCCGAAGGGCCTGTTTTTGTGCTGTACTGTTCTGTGTTCCATAAGATTGCTTGAACTTGTCTGTTTAGGTGGAATAGGACTGATCTCACGATGTCTTCAGGAACAATCAATTTCACTCTCACCATCTCCCACCCCTCAAGATGAAAACTTTAGATTTATTTATCACACACAGAGAAATGTGTCATTTACATTAACAACCAACACAGTCTAAGGATGCGCTGGGGACAGTCCGTAAGTGTTGCTACACATTCCTGCACCAACATAGCGTATCCACAATGCTCGGCAGAACAACACTGAACAACAAAACATAACAAGTCCCTTTCCTCTCTCACTCTCTCTCTCTCTCACTCACACACACACACACACACACACACACACACACACACACACACACACACAGATAAACAGACAGACAGCCACACGGATAGACAGACAGGTGTGTGCACGCACACACACACGCAGACACACACACACACATACAGACAGACGCACACACACACACACAGATAGATAGACACACAGACACAGACACACACACACACACACACACACACACACACACACACACAGATAAACAGACAGACAGCCACACGGATAGACAGACAGGTGTGTGCACGCACACACACACGCAGACACACACACACACATACAGACAGACGCACACACACACACACAGATAGATAGACACACAGACACAGACACACACACACACACACACACACACACACATACACACATACATACAGACAGACACACACACACACACCCACACAGATACACGTGCGCACACACAGACGCAGACACAGACATACACACACACACACACACACACACACACACACACAGGTGCACGCACACACACACGCAGACAGCTACAGAAACAGTCACACACACACCCAAAAAACAAAAACAACAGGAATTCTGCAGATGCTGGAAATTCAAGCAACACACATCAAAGTTGCTGGTGAACGCAGCAGGCCAGGCAGCATCTCTAGGAAGAGACGCAGTCGACGTTTCAGGCCGAGACCCTTCGTCAGGACACACACACACACACACACACACATGGAGACAGACAGACAGACACAGATGCGCACACACACAGACACACACACACACACACACACACACACACACACACAGATACACATGCACACACACACACACACATACTCACACACATACACACATACACACACACATACTCACACACAGACAGACAGACACACACATGCACACAGACAGACACACACACACACACACACACACACACACACGCACGCACGCATACCCCTCCCACTGCAGGACAGGCCGCCTTTGGCCTCCAGTGGACTCCAACACCATCAGAGATTGACAGGCACTATGATTTTACCCAGAGAAGGAAAACATTGCAGGTCATTCAGCCTAGAAGTGAGAATTTGGGGTAACATTGGAGGTTAACAAGAATGATCCTGGGAATGAAAGGGTTAACATATGAGGACTGTTTGATAACTCTGGGCTTTTACTTACTGATGTTTAGAAGAATGAGAGTCTCACTGAAGCTTATTGAATACTGAAAGGTCTCGATAGAGTGGACATGGAGAGGGTGTTTCCTATGGTGGGGGAGTCTAGGACCAGCAGGCACAGTCTCAGAATAGAGGGACATCCATTTAGAACAGAAATGAGGAGGAATATTTTTAGCCAGAGGGCGGTGAATTGTGGAATTCATTGTCTAATCACAGGACAGTTCATGATGATCAGTTAATCTATTAACCAGTACTTTCTAAACTCTCCTACTAATGGAAACATTCCCTATGTGTCCACTCTATCCAGACTTTTCAGTATCCGCTAGGCTTCAATGAGATTGCCAGTTCATCTTCCTGAACTCTATTAGGTACAAGCCCAAAGACATCAAGTGCTCCTCACATTCTACACTTTGTGAGCCTCCTGTGGACTTTCTCCAGCCCATCTTTCCTTAGAAACAGGGCTCAAAACTGCTCACAATATTCCAAGTGCAGTCTAACCAATGCCCTATAAAGCCTCAGCAGCACGTACTTAGAACATAGAACATAGAATAGTACAGCACACTACAGGCCCTTCGGCCCACAATGTTGTGCCGACCCTCAATCCCTGCCTCCCATATAACCCCCCACCTTAAATTCCTCCAACGATCTCAATGGAGGAGCCGTCAGTGTTCAGCGGAGAGTGGTCGCTCCGTGCTCTTCTGAAATCAACAACCATCTCTTTTGTTTTGTTCACATTCAGAGACAGGTTGTTGGCTCTGCACCAGTCCATTAGCCACTGCACCTCCTCTCTGTATGCTGACTTGTCGTTCTTGCTGATGAGACCCACCGGCAAAGGGACTTTGGAGTCCTCATGCAAGATTCCCTAAAAGTTCACTTATAGGTTGAGTTGGTAGTAAAGAAAGCCAATGCAATGTTAGCATTCATTTTGAGAGGACTAGAATACAAAAGCAAGGATAGAATCAGAGAGGACAGGAAAATTTTTAATTGGGGAAGGGCAAATTATGAGGCTATAAGGCTAGAACTTGCGGGTGTGAATTGGGATGGTGTTTTTGCAGGGAAATGTACTATGGACATGTGGTCAATGTTTAGAGATCTCTTGCGGGATGTAAGGGATGTAAGATGTAAGCACCAAATTTCTTGCGGAGAAACTCACCTGGTCCCTCAACACCAGCTCCATAGCCAAGAAAGCCCAGCAGCGTCTCTACTTTCTGTGAAGGCTGAGAAAATTCTATCTCCCACCCCCCATCCTCACCACATTCTACAGAGGTTGTATTGAGAGCATCCTGAGCAGCTGCATCACTGCCTGGTTCGGGAAATGCACCGTCTCGGATCGCAAGACCCTGCAGCGGATAGTGAGGCCAGCTGAGAAGATCATCGGAGTCTCTCTTCCCGCCATTACAGACATTTACACCACACGCTGCACCCACAAAGCTAACAGCATTGTGAAGGACCCCATGCATCCCTCATACAAACTCTTCTCCCTCCTGCCATCTGGCAAAAGGCACCAAAGCATTCAGGCTCTCATGACCAGACTATGTAAGAGTTTCTTTCTCCAAGCCATCAGACTCCTTAATACTCAGAGTCTAGACTGACATCTACGTCTTTTACTATTATATTGTAATTTGTCCTCTACTGTGCCTATTGTCTTGTTTATTAATTATTGTACTGTCCTGCACTGTTTTGTGCACTTTATGTAGTCCTGTGCAGGTCTGTAGTCTAGTGCAACAGACCGCAGTGGAGGCCAAGTCCATGGGTATATTTAAAGAGGAAGTTGATCGTTTCCTGATTGGTCAGGTCATAAAGAATATGGCAAGAGGGCAGAGTGTAGTGAGTTTCAGAGTGTGAACAGGTTCTGAATGTGACTTTGTGTGTGAGTTTGAGTATGTAAGTGTGAGTTTCAGCATGTGAGTGCGAGTTTCAATGTCTGAGTGTGAATTTCAGTGTGAGAGTGTTGTGAGTTTCAGTGTGTGAACAGGTTCTGGATGTGACTGTGTGAGATTGAGTGTGCAAGTGTGAGTTTCAGCATCTGAGTGTGAATTTCAGTGTGAAAGTGTAAGTTTCAGGTTGTGAGTTTCAGTATGTGAACCGATTCTGAATGTGACTCTGAGTGTGTGAGTTTGTGTGCGAGTTTGAGCGTGCAAATGTGAGTTTCAATGTGTGAACAGGTTCTGAATGGGACTGTTGTGTGAGTGAACAGGTGAATAGATTCAGTGTGAGAGTAAGTCTTGTTCACATCTGAAGGGAAACTGGGTGGGTTTCTCCCCGAGAACCTGCCTGAAGCCTTGGCAATGCAGGTTCTGCTGACTGTAACTGAGTGAGACTGGGTGAACCTTGTGTCTCGGATGCTCTTGTTCAGTCTGGAATGCAGCACTGGAGACCTGCCTGCTCATATTTTAAAGGTGCTCTCTTGAGCAACAGTCACACATTCCTGCTGGGCAAATTGCAGATTTTAGATCCAGATTTATTTATCACATCCATGTCAAAATGTACAGTGAAATGTGTAACTAGTATTGGCAACCAACACACACAAGAATGCACTGGGGGCAGCCTGCAAGCCCCACCACATATTCCAGTGCTAACACAGCATACTCCAAACGCTCAGCAGAACACCACAAGCAACATTACAGAACAACACAGGGCAACAACAGCAAAACAAGGTCCTTTCCCACCCCTCACACGGAGACTGGCACTGAACCCCAAGACCACTTTCAGCCCTCCGACCCCAAGGCCGGGACTCCTAGACTCACAGTTGCTTGTCCAGATTTCTTCAGCATCACCTCATAAACCACCATCAATGAGGAGATGGACAGCAAGTTCTGGAGAACAGGAAGTGCTGCCATTGGAGGGGGTCTGGAGGAGGCTCAGGAGAGTGATCCCAGGGTATGAAAGGGTTAACATATGAGGAGAGTTTGATGGGTCGGGGCCTGCACTCGCTGGAGTTTAGAAGAATATGGAGGGATCTTATTGAAACCTATCAAATATTGAAAGACCGAGATAGGGTGGATATGGAGAGGATGTTTCCAGCAGTAAGGGAATCTAGGACCAGGGGACACAGCCTCAGAATAGAGAGGTGTCCCTTTGGATCAGAGATGAGGATGAATTTCTTTACCCAGAGGTGGTGAATTTGTGGAATCCATTGTCACTGACAGCTGTGGAGGCTGAGCCATTGGGTACACTTGAAATGGAGGTTGAGAAGCCTTTGAATAGTCAGGGTGTCAAAGATTACAGGGAGAAGGCAGGCGAGTGGGATCAAGGGGGAAAATAAATCAGCCATGATGGAAAGGCAGAGCAGACTCAATGGCTTAATTCTGCTCCTAAGTTTTATGGTCTTATAAACATGACGGGTCATTCAGCCGAGAGCTGAGCCTATTGGGAAGCATCCAAAATATCACAGTCCCAGTATACCTCTCATCACAGTGCTAAGCATATTGTACTGTCTCAGTACTTTTATACTTGTGTGCTGTAGCACTTTTATTATTCACAGTTATTTTGTAAATAACACTATTCTTTGCATTTCTGGTCAGATGCTAAATGCATTTCATTGGCTTTGTATCTGTACTCAGCACAATGACAATAAAGTTGAATTTAATCTAATCTAATCTAATATTCACTTGGTTGAGAGAATTGTTTTTATTTCACAGGGAGAGTAAACCGATATGACTGAGGAAATTTGCCTCACAGTTTGAATATGAGGACTTGATCCTGGATTCTTATAGAGGAGAAAAGGGAAGTGAGAAATGTAGTAGGAAGTCTACAGTTCTCTACTGAGGCCCATGGTTAACAATCTGGAGAATCAAATCCAAGACAATGTTTCTCCTTGTTACTCCTGAGGTGTGAAGGCTGCAGTATGACACAGTGTATCACAGGAGCAGTTTAACTTAGCACCTTGTCACAGATCGCATCATTCAACTCTTTGATGGAAATTCGTTTTAAGCTAAATTTCCTTACATATTTCCGTGAGTCACAATGTCTTATTCTCTTCTCACTGAGACTAAGCCAACTTTGTCAAAGGAAGAAAGTTGTTTTTGAACAGTGGGAAGTTAGTAAGCAATAGGTATATTTGTTTTAGACAAAGACAACTAATCAATCAGCTGTTCATAATTTATGGCTGCTTTTATTTGTATCTTGCAATTGAACCAAGTGATTGATGAGCTTTCAATATTTCACGGCTGTCATCCACCAAGAGGAAGGCATGGTCATTCGGTAATAATCCCTGGTAGATCTGGAACATGTTTGTGCATCTACTTTGCTGAAGATTAGTGTCAAGAATTCACTTCAGTCCTGATGGGCTGCCCATCATAAAAAATATTTTCTGATTTGTTTTAATTTTATTTGGAGATGCAGCTCAGAACAATGCCTTCCAGCTTGACAAGCTGCACTCCCCGACAACCCACCTATTTAATGCAACTTATAAAATGCTGGAAGACTCCATAAGTCAGACAGCATCTATGAACATGAACAGATAGTCAATGTTTCAGGCCAAGACCCTTCTTCAGGACTCCTATTTAATATTATTTAACCCTAGCCTAATCGCAGGACAATTTACAATGGCCAATTAATCTACTACTCAACATCGTTGGACTGAGGGAGGAAACAGACGTGAGTCACAGGGAGAACATGCAAACTCCTTATAGACAGCAGCGGAATTGAACTCCAGACTCCAGAATGCACTAAGTGGAATAGTGTCTTGCTAACCAGGATTAAATCTAAATCGGGGAACTCACAGTCACAACACCTTCCTGAACCACTTGAATTTTGTAACTGACACTGCTCTGGACAATTTCTCTTTAACTTTCATCATTGACAAGCTGCATCTCCATCTGGCATGGGAGCATCAGAGATTCGACCAGAAGTCCCTTCAAAGGACTGTGAGAATGGCCGAGAGGATTATAGGGGTCTCCCTGCCATCCTTTGGGGACATTTATCAGGAGCGCTGCGTATGCAGGGCCCTTAGTATTATCAAGGATCCCATCCATCCAGCATCCTCTTTGACTTTCTACCATCAGACAGGAGTCTCCGATGCATAGAGACAAGAACGGTCAAGATGGGAAACAGCTTCTTCCCTCAGGCCATTAAGCTTCTGAACTCCCTGCCGCATTGCATTTGAAGTGTCACCGGATAATTTGTATTGTACACTACAGTATTTAATTTCTGCACTTTACTTTGTTCATATCTGTGGAATTCATTTGTAGACTTAATTCGTACTTTCCAGAGTTATTGTGTGTTAAATGTGTGTTATGTGTACTACTGTGCTTTACACCCTGGTCCGGAGAAACATTGTGCCATTTGGTGGTATACATGTATATAGTTAAATGACAATAAACTTGACTTGAGTAAAGAATTGAACACGTACTTAGGATATATGCAAAGATATTTGCAATATCCCGGCTTTCTTAAACCTACTTTGTGATATCTAATGACAGCAGAAAAGCTCTGTGACATTGTTCTAACTTGTTTGGAAAGCTTTTCCGATGAGGATTCAGATTATTAGTGTCTGTACACTTAAAGAATCAAATACAGATTTCTAGTCCAATTTTTTGTCTAACTTGGACCCAATTCATCTTGTTATCTCCTTCCTTTGCAAGATCTGAATGATTACAGACCATTAAACTTAATGTCTTTAATTATTCCCTGGTGGTTTGTCTTGATACTATACAATACGATAGCTTTTATGGCATGCCAGTGATGGAGTTATGTAACAAACACAATATTCCCTCATTCTCCTCAGAGATCATTAATTGCATTTTTGGATAGCCACAGTACCAGTTATTGCTGGTGAGATTTATTATACAGGCTGAACAAATGGCTCGTAATGTTCATTTAGGAAAGTTGGCTTTGGTTCCGAAGGAAAGTAACAGGACTCAGGGAATTAGTCTCACAGCTTGAACGTGAAAAGCCATTCCTGTCTCCCATCAAAGGTAACAGGAGAGAAGCTGGAAGTGTGGCAGAGAATTGCACATCCGTGAAATGTGATGATTAGCTGGAGGTCTGGAGCAACTGTTTGGAACAGATAAGACTAGACTCACCACATGAATGAAACACAAGGTGCCATCACTAAAAAAGCAGAAAATGAGAAAAGAAAATAGATGGGACAAGTGTAGGTTTACAAAGAATGGCCAGTGTTGTGGTGTCGATGAGCTGGGTGGATTAGAGAACAGCCAGTGTTGTGGTGTCCAGTGGCTGGGTGGACTAGAGAATGGCCAGTGTTGTGGTGACCAGTGGCTGGGTGGATTAGAGAATGGCCAGTGTTGTGGTGTCGATGAGCTGGGTGGATTAGAGAACAGCCAGTGTTGTGGTGTCCAGTGGCTGGGTGGATTAGAGAATGGCCAGTGTTGTGGTGTCCAGTGGCTGGGTGGACTAGAGAACGGCCAGTGTTGTGGTGACCAGTGGCTGGGTGGATTAGAGAATGGCCAGTGTTGTGGTGTCGATGAGCTGGGTAGACTAGAGAACAGCCCGTGTTGTGGTGTTCAGTGGCTGGGTGGATTAGAGAACAGCCAGTGTTGTGGTGTCCAGTGGCTGGGTGGATTAGAGAATGGCCAGTGTTGTGGTGTCCAGTGGCTGGGTGGATTAGAGAATGGCCAGTGTTGTGGTGTCGATGAGCTGGGTGGACTAGAGAGCAGCCAGTGTTGTGGTGTCCAGTGGCTGGGTGGATTAGAGAATGGCCAGTGTTGTGGTGTCCAGTGGCTGGGTGGATTAGAGAATGGCCAGTGTTGTGGTGTCCAGTGGCTGGGTGGACTAGAGAACGGCTAGTGTTGTGGTGACCAGTGGCTGGGTGGACTAGAGAACGGCCAGTGTTGTGGTGACTAGTGGCTAGGTGGACTAGAGAACGGCCAGTGTTGTGCTGTCCCGTGGCTGGGTGGACTAGAGAATGGCCAGTGTTGTGGTGTCCAGTGGCTGGGTGGATTAGAGAACAGCCAGTGTTGTGGTGTCGATGAGCTGGGTGGACTAGAAAACGGCCAGTGTTGTGGTGACCAGTGGCTGGGTGGAGTAGAGAACAGCCAATGTTGTGGTGTCCAATGGCTTGGTGGACTAGAGAACGGCCAGTGTTGTGGTGACCAGTGGCTGGGTGGACTAGAGAATGGCCAGTGTTGTGGTGTCCAGTGGCTGGGTGGACTAGAGAACGGCCAGTGTTGTGGTGTCGATGAGCTGGGTGGACTAGAAAACGGCCAGTGTTGTGGTGACGATGAGCTGGGTGGACTAAGTCATCAAGTGTTATGGTTAGCATGACACCTATACAGCTCAGGGCTTTCTGGCGTTCAAGTCCTGCGCCGTCTGTAAGGTGTTTGTGTGTTATTCCCGTGTGACCTTAACATAACGTCCTAACTTCTGTATTCAATACATTGTTTTATGGAAACCAATGAGCCAAAAGTTTTTTTTACATCCCTGTGATGTCACTTCCAAAAAAAAATTGGCCTGTATTCCCTGATCCCTTTTTTCTACTGTATTCCACAGTGCCCTCCCACACACTGTGTAAGATCTACCCTGGTAGGTCCTCACAAAGTAGAACACCTCACTAAGTTCCATCTGCCATTTTTTCAGTCCATTTTTCCAGCTGGTCCAGATCCTGCTGCAAGCTTGATAGCCTTCCCTGCTGACCCAAATCTTGGTGTCATCCACAAATCTGCTGATCTAGTTAACCACATTTCATCTAGATCATTGATGTAGATGGCAAACAACAACGGACCCAGTACCTATTCTTGTGGCACACCACTGGTCACAGGTCTCCAGTCAGAGAGGCAACCAGCTACTACCACTCTCTGGCTTCTCCTTTGAAGCTAATGTTTAATCCAATTTACCACCCCATCTTGAATGCCAAGAAATTGAATTTTCTTGTGCAACCTCCCATACAGAACCATGTCAAATCTTATTCTAAAGTCCATGTATACAACATCCACTGCCTCTCCTTCCTCAGCTTTCCTGGTAACTACCTCATAAAACTCTCTAAGATTGCTTAGGCAAGACCTATCAAGACCCAAGGATGTTTTAAATATCTCTGCTAGGGCCCATGCAATTCTGCACTTGCATCCCTCAGGGTCTGAGGGAACATTTTGTCAGGACCTAGGGATTTATCCACCCTGATTTGCCTCAAAGTAGCAAACACCACCTCCTCTGTAATCTGTACAGGGTCCACGTCCGCACTGCTGCTTTGTCTCACTCCTATATACGCTGTGCCTGTCTCCCGAGTAAATACAGATGCAAAAAACTCCAAAGATCTCCCCCATCTATTGATTACTACTCTGATCTTCTGGAAGACCAATTTTGTCCCTTGCTATCCTTTGCTTTTAATATATTGTACCTGTAAAATCCCTTGGGATTCTCCTTGACTTTGTCTGCTAGAGAAACCTCAGGCCTTTGTTTAGCCTTCCTGATTTCCTTAAGTGTTCTCTTACATTTCTTACACTCCTCAAGCATTTCATTTACTCCTACCTGCCTATATCTGCAATTCACCTCCTTTATTCTTAACCAGAGCCTCAATATCTCTCAAAAACCAAGGTTCCCTAAACCTGTTATCCTTGTCTTTTATTCTGATTGGCACATACAGGCTTTGTACTCTCAAAATTCCACTTTTGAAGGCCTCCCATTTACCAAGACACCTTCGCCTGAAAACAACTCGCCCCAGTCAGCACTTGCCAGATCCTTTCCAATACAACCAAAATTGGCCTTTTTCCAATTTAGAATCTCAACCCAAGGACCAAACCTATTTTTTTTTCCATAATTACTTTGCAACTAATAGCTTTATAATCACCAGGTGTAAAGTGTTCCCCTACACAATCTTCTGTCACCTGCCCTGTCTCATTCCCCAATAGGAGATCTAGTATTGCACACTCCCTCACTGGGACCTCTTTGTAGTAACTCTGGAAACTTTCCTGAACACATTTGACGAACTCTATCCAATCTGGTCCTTTTACAGAACGGGAGTCTCTGACAATGTGTGGAAAGTTATAATCACCTACTATCACAACCTTATGTTTCTTCCAACAGTCTGTGATCTCTCTACAAATATGCTCCTCTAAATTCTGCAGACTGTTAGGTGGTCTATAATATAATGGCAATAACGTGGTCATACCCTTCTTATTCCTTCAGTTCTAACCATAAAGCCTCACAAGACAAGTTTTCTAGTCTGTTATGACTGAGCACTGCTGTGATATTTTCCTGACTTGTAAAGCCACTCTTCTCCTTTTAATCCCTCTATTCTGTTACACCTAAAACACTAAAACCCCAGAAAACTGAGCGGCCAGTCCTGCCCCTCCTGCAACCAAGTCTCACTAACATCCACGATGTCATAATTCCAACTGCTGATCCACGTCCTAAGCTTGCCCGCCTTTCCTACAATACTCCTTGCATTGAAATATACGCACCTCGACCTCTTCATTCCTGACTTTGCACGTAGGCTTAACAACATCTTTCTTCCACTGCTGACTTCAAGAGGAAACGCAGCAGTACAGTCAACATTGTCACCTCACTCCCGGACAAGCTAAATGCTTGATTCGAGGTTGATAAGACTGAGCCCCCGAGGAGAGCCACTGACGAGACCTGACGAGGCTGAGGTACATAGAACATTCCAACATGTCAACAACCGCAAGGCAGCGGGGCTGGACAGCATCCCAGGGTGGGTCCTCAAAGTGTGTGCTGAACAGCTGACTGGTGTGTTTACAGACATTTTTAACCTCTCCCTCTCCCAGTGTGAAGTGCCCTCCTGTTTCAAATTGTCCCTGTACCTAAGAAGACCAAGGTAGCATGCCTGAAGAATTGATGCCCTGTCACACTCACCTCAATTATAAGCAAATGCTTTGAGAAGCTGGTTAAAGACTATATCTACAGCATGCTACCAATCATACTGGACCTCCCTACAGATTGCCTACCGACGGAACCGGTCTACTGATGACACCATAGCCACAGCACTACACATTGTCCTCACTCACCTGGAGAAGAGGGATGCATATGTTAGAATTCTGTTCCTGGACTATGGTTTAGCACCATAATTCCCTCCAGACTTGACAGGAAGCTCAGAGACCTCAACCTGCACCCCACCTTGTGTAGCTGGATCCTAGACTTCCTATTCGGAGCGCCGACAAGTGGTAAGGATGGGCTCCCTCACCTCTGCCTCTCTGACCCTCAACACAGGTGCCCCCAGGGTTGTGCCTTGAGTTCCCCTCCTCTAATCTCTTTACACCCCCGAATGTACTGCCACACACAGCTCCAATCTGCTGACCAATTTTGCAGATGATACCACATTGATCAGCAGTGGTGCTGGGATAACAACCTCTCCCTCAATATCCAAAAAAACAAAAGAGCTGATGGTGGATTACAGGAGAAACGGAGACAACAGTGGATCTGCAGTTGAGAGGGTCAGTATTTTCAGGTTCCTCAGTATACGCATCACTGAAGATCTCACCTGGATTGTACACACTGGCTGTGTGGTAAAAAAAAAACAACAGCTTCTCTTCACCTCAGGCGACTGAAGAAGTTCAGCATGAGCTTTGAAATCCTCAAGACATTCTACAGAGGCACCATTGAGAGCATACTCACTGGCTGTATCACCGCCTGGTACGGGAACTGCACCAACCTCGATCACTGGGCACTGCAGGGAGTGGTATGGACAGCCCAGTGCATCTGTGGACTTGAACTTCCCTCCATTGAGGACATGTACAGCAGCAGGTGCTTAAAGGAGGCCTGTAAGATCATCAGAGACTCCAGCCACCCCAACCATAAACTGTTCCAACTTCTTCCATCTGGCAAACGCCACCACAGCATTAAAGCTAGGACCAACAGGCTAAGGGACAGCTTCTCTCTGCAAGCCATTAGACATATAATTCAAATGTCTGTACGTTGCAACGGAGTCATAATGTGAAGATTTTTACTCCCTCACATCGTGGGATGGATGTAAGACTTAAATAAATTCAATTGTGTTACCACAACCACTTCACTCTATGTTCTGGCACTCTAGTTCCCATCCTCCCGCAACTCTAGTTTAATCTCTCACATGCAGCACCAGAAAACCTTCCCGCTTGGATATTAGTCTCTGTCCAGTTTAGGTGCAAACCGCCTCTTCTGCACAGGCCCAACTTCCCTAGAAGAGAGCCCAATGATCCAAAATACTGAAGCCCTCCCTCCTGCATTAACTCCTTAGCCACGTGTTAAACTGTATGATCTTCCCATTCCTGGCCTCACTAGCATGTGGCAAGGGTAGCAACCCTGAGATCATAACCCTGGTGGTCCTGTCCTTTAACTTAGCGCCTAACTCCCTGAACTCACTTTGCAGGAGCTCGTCCCCCATTCTACACACGTCACTGGTGCCTCCTTGGATCACGATCTCTGACTGTTCACTCTGACACTTAAGACTGCTGTGGACTTGATCCAAGATGTCCGTGACCCTGGCACCCAGGAGGCAACATACTATCCTGCAATCTCATTCCCATCCACCAAGCCTCCTTTCGGTTCCCCTAACTAATGAGTCCCCTAACACTACAGCATGCCTCTCCTCCAGTCCTTTCTTCTGAGCCACAGACCCAGACTCGGTGCCAGAGACCTGACCACTGTGGCTTTTCTCTGCTAGATCATCCCCCCCCAACAGTATTCCTGTTGTTGAGGGGAATGGCCACAGGAGTAATCTGCACTGGCTGACTATCTCCTTTCCCCCATCTTTCCAGCCATGCTCTCATCTCACTGCTACATCAGGAGAAGGTACGGGAGCCTCAGGTCCCACCCCACCAGGTTCAGGAACAGTTATCACCCCTCAGCAATCTGGCCCTTGAACCAAAGGGGATAACTTCACTCAACTTCACTCACCCATCATTGAAATGTTCCCGCAGCCTATGGACTCACTCTCAAGGACTGTTCATCTCATGTTCTTGATATTTATTGTTTATTTATATATTTTTTGGTACATTGCTTGTTATCCTTCTTGTTGGGCGTGGCCTTTCATTAATTCTATTGTGTTTCTTTTATTTATTGAGTATGCCCCCAAGAAAATGTAACAACTTTCCACCGGAGCAAAATGCACAACATGTACATATAATAAACACAAGAAATTAATAAACACAATAAACCAGTAATAAATGTAATAAATCACTATAGTAAATATAATTCACACTCAATACATTAAGTAATTATTATAGGTATCTGTTAGTCTCATGAAACCATGGATTTGCTCCTTGGAAGGTTTCCAGGGCGCAGGCCTGGGCAGGGTTGTATGGAAGACCGGCAGTTGCCCATGCTGCAAGTCTCCCCTCTCCACGCCACCGATGTTGTCCAAGGGAAGGGCATTAGGACCCATACAGCTTGGCACCGGTCTCGTCGCAGAGCAATGTGTGGTTAAGTGCCTTGCTCAAGGACACACACGCTGCCTCAGCTGAGGCTCAAACTAGTGACCTTCAGATCACTAGACGAACACCTTTACCACTTGGCCACGTGCCCAACAGTAATATTACCATAAATAAGTTAGTAAACAAACCTTACCAATCTTACCGGCAGACCCCAGTCACATTGGATTGGCAACATCTCCTCCATGATCTCCATCAGCACAGGTGCACCACAAGGCTGTGTGCTCAGCACCCTGCTCTACTCACCTTACACTTACGACAGTGTGGCTAAGCACAGCTCCAATGCCATATTTAAGTCTGCTGACAACACTACTGTTGTGGAATGAATCGAAGGTGGTGATGAATCAGCATATAGGAGGGAGATTGAAAACTTGGCTGAGTGGGGCCACAACAACAATCTCTCACAGAATGTCAGCAAGACTAAGAAGCCGATTGCTGACTTCAGGAGGAGGAAACCAGAGGTCCATGAGCCAGTCTTCATTGGAGAATCAGAGGTGGAGAGGGCATCAGCTTTAAGTTCCTAGGTGTTATCATTTCAAAGGATCGAACTTGGGCCCAGCACACAAGTGCAATTACAAAAACTGCACGACAATGCTGCTACTACCTTAGGAGTTTGCGAATATTCGGTATGACATTTAATACTTTGAGAAACTTCTATAGATGTGTCATGGGGAGTATATTGACTGGTTGTATCACAGCCTGGTAGGGAAATAGCAATGCCCCTTGAACAAAAAAATCTTACAAAAGTAGTGCATACAGCCCAGTCCATCACAAGTAAATCTCTCTCCACCACTGAGCACATCTACATGGAGTGTTGTCACAGGACAGCAGCATCCATCATCAGGGACCTCCACCACCCAGGTCATGTTCTCTTCTCACTGCTGTTATCAGGAAGGAGGTATAGGATCCTCAGGACCCACACCACCAGGTTCATGAACAGTTAACCCCTCAACTCCTCAACCATCAGGTTCTTAACCAAAGGGGATAACCTCACTCAATTTCACTCACCCCAATCACTGAAGTATTCCCACAACCAATGGATTCATTTTCAGGGACCCTTCATCTCATGTTCTCAATAATTATTGCTTATTTATTTATTATTATTATTTCTTTCTTTTTGTATTTGTATAGTTTGTTGTTGTTTGCACACTGATTGAATGCCCAAATTGGTGTGGTCTTTCATTAATTCTATTATGATTATTATTCTAGTATGAATCTATTGAGTATGCCCACAAAGGTTGTATATGCTCATATATATATATATATTTAGATAATAAATTTACTTTGAACTTTGGACTGTGAAATACATAAAATATACTGTACTATAACTTGCAATAAGAAATATATATATAAACCAAATCAGTAGTGTAAAAAGCAAAAACAGTGAGACTATTCAGAAATCTGATGGCAGAGGGGAAGAAGCTATTCTTAAAACATTGAGTGTGTGTCTTCAGGTTCCTGTACCTCCTCCCTGATGGTAGCAATGAGAAGATGATATGTCCTGGGTGATGAGGGTCCTTAACGATGGATGCTGCCTTCTTGAGGCATTGTCCTTTGAAGTTGTCCTCAATAGTGGGGAACCTAGTGTTCCTGATGAAGCTGGCTGAGTTTAAAACCCTCCGTTGTATTTTTCAATCCTGTGCAATGACCTCTCCCTACCAGATGCTGATCCAACCAGTTGGTATGCTCTTCACAATATATCTGTCGGATTTTGCTGGAGGTTTTGCTGACATATCACATCACCTCAGATTTCAAATGAAATATAGCCACTGTTGTGTCTTCTATTGTGATTGGATCCAAACAGACTGCTGGGGGAAGAGAGAGAGCAAACTGCAGAGAACCTGGTTGTAAACTTCCAAACATCATTAACTGCACACACAACGTGCTGGAGGAACTCAGAAGGCAGGTAACATCTGTGGAGGTGAATATACAGTCAATGTTTTGGGCTGAGACCCTTCCTCTCCATAGGTGCTGTCTGACCTGCTGAGTTCCTTAGCATTGCTATGGATGTCCAGCATCTGCAGAATCTCTTGTGTTTACAACATCCATAGACCCTGTGGGGTTGTGTAAGTACTGGTAAACAGCAGTACTGCACCCTCGTCATAAAATGGTGTAGGCGTATTCCCAGTGACAGAATACAAGACTAAGGAAGTCAAGTTAAGCTATTGCAAGGGGTTTGTTTGGAATATTATATCTGACTGTGGATGCCACACTTCAGGAAAGACATAACGGCTTTGGAGAGGATACAGAATTGATTCTGGGGGTAAGGGGCTTCTGTGATATAGAAAGATCTGAGACAAGGGAGACTGGCTGGGTTTAGAGTCTTAGAGCACTACAACACAGAATCAGGCCCTTTGGCCCATCTAGTCCATGCTGAACTATTAATACGCCTAGTCCCATCCACCTGCACCTGAACCATAGTCCTCGATAACCCTCCCATCCATGCACTTATCCAAATTTCTCTTAAATTCTGAAATCAGCCACCACTTCTGCTGACAGCTCATTCCACACTCTCACCACCCTCAAAGTGAAGAACTTCCTCCTCAGATTTCTCTAAAATATTTCACCTTTCACCCTTAACCCATGACCTCTAGTTCTGGTCTCACACAACCTCAGTGGAAAAAACCTGCTCGTATTTAACCTTTCTATACCATTTTTGAATACTGTATCTTTATCAAATCTCCCTTATTCACTTCCATTCCAGGGAATAAACTCTAAATTAATGGAACTTTCCCTATAAAATGTGACATATTTAAAACCATGAAGGGGGTCCATGTGGATTAGGGAGAGAGAGAAAGGCTGTCCCCTACAAAAGATGTGAGAAGGAAGCTGATTGTTCGGAGAATCCAAAGTGGATCAAAGTATTTGCACAGTGATTGGTTGGGACTAGGAATGAGCTACTAATAAAAGCAGTGAAGACAATGTTCTCGGAAGTATTGGAAAGGGAGGTAAAGGAAGCTGTTACGAGAGGGTGACGAGTGGGATAGGCCGGCCCAGTTCACTCTTGTGGGTCACCCGTGGGCAAGGTGTAGCACTGGCTTAGACCCCCGCCACCCCCGCCCGATCAGGGACACATGAAGACACGGGAGCAGCTGGCGGATAGTCGTGTGAACAGCTGATGCAGATCACAAGTCCTAGTTATGCGACCACTGATGCCAGGCAGACCATCTCTGAGAGTGTTGATAGCGACCGGGGTCACCCATCTCGTAAAGGCACCGCTCAGTCTTTTGCAGGGGACAGTGTTTTTCTCTCTCTCTCTAATCCACACAGACCCTTCATGACTTTAATTATGTAATATTTTATAGGGAAGGTTTTGATAGGTTCAGAATTTATTCCCTGGAATGCAAGTGAATAAGGGAGATTTGATAGAGGTAGAAAAATTGCTAAGATCAATCATGGTCATGGTTAAGGCCATGACTTCCCACGTCAATATGACGCGGCACATGATGGTGATGATGACGTGTGTGTGTGTGTGTGTGTGATAAATAACAGAGAAAATATAAAGATTGTTCAGGACTGAGGGACCTTTGGTGAACAACAAAATCACTGATAGTTGATACTGTTGGCTCTTAGGACCCTAAAGAGAAATGGAGCTGTTTCTAGAACAGCATTTCTAAGCCTCAGGCACATAGAAATCCTTCCCAGCTCCAATGATAATGCTCAACACAATTGCCTCACTAATACATCAGATCTATTTCCTCAGCACTCAAGTGAAAGTGAAATTATGAATGCATCATAAACACAAGATATTCTGCAGACACCGGAAATCCAGAGCAACACACACAAACAGCAGGTCAGGTAACATCTATGGAGAGGAATAAAGAGTCAACGATTCAGGCTGAGACCCTTCTTCCAAGATCCTTCTTATAAATGCATCAGATTTCTGAACAGCCCATGAGTACATGAACACTACCTCACAATTTTTGCTTTCTTTTTGTGCTACTTGTTTATTTTTTAATATACGTTACTGTGCAAAACTCTCAGGCACATATACATGGTCAGAGTGCCTAAGACTCCTGCACGGTACTGTAGTAAATTTATATATTGCACTGTACTGCTGCCACAAAAAAATCTAATTTCGTGACATATGTGAATGATGATAAACTTGATTCTGATATGGGTCTCTTTTGTGGACTGAGAATGGGAAGAGGGCAAGGAGAGGGGAATCATGGTTGGGAAAAGGGGAAGGGAGAGTGGAGGGCCTGGGAAGCACCAGAGAGCCATTGCGTAATTATCAATAAACCAATTGTTTGCAGTCAAATGATCTTACTTGGTGTCTCAGGGTTGGGTGTGTCTGCACCTGTGCCACCCCCAGTCCTTGGCACTCTTTCTCTGCCACCTGTCCCACACCCCTCACGTGGCACTCCACCCTTGCCATTCCCAGCATCCTTTGCTCCCATCAGATTTACAAACTTGCTCTCTGCTCTTCCTTGACAAATAGTGTACTGTGCAAAAGTACTAGGCACCCCAGCTATATCTATGTGCTTAAGACTTTTGCACATTACTGCACGTTGAAAGATACAGTGAAATGCAATGTTTGCATCAACATCCAAACTCAAGAATGTGTTGGGGGTAAGTGTTGCCACACATTCTGGGGCCAGCAGAGCATGGCTACAGTGTTCTGCAGGACAAGATAGAAACCAGCAAGGTGTAGAAGATGAGATAAAGCACATCCAGTGGACAGCTAGAAACTTCTTCCAAAGACAGAAATAGCCGATACATGGGAACCTTAATTTTAAGGTGCTTGGAGGAGATTATAAACCCTTCACACAGAGGGTGATGGGTGTGTGGATTGTTCTGCCAGGGGGGTGGTAGAGACAGATAAATTAGATTAGATTAGATTAGATTATGAGGACACTCAGTCCTCGTTTATTGTCATTTAGAAATGCATGCATTAAAAAATGATACAATGTTCCTCCAGAAAGATATCACAGAAACACAGGACAAACCAAGACTAAAACTGACAAAACCACTTAATTATAACATATAGTTACAACAGTGCAAAGCAATACCGCAATTTGATAAAGAGCAGACCACGGGCACGGTAAAAAAGAGTCTCAAGTCCCAATAACCCCATCACCTCATGCAGACGGTAGAAGGGAGAAACTCTCCCTGCCATGAACTCCAAGTGCCGCAAACTTGCCGATGCATTGGAAGCACCTGACCGCAGCCGACTCTGAGTCCGTCTGAAAACTTCGAGCCTCCAACCAGCCCTCTGACACTGAGCACCGAGCACCATCCTCTGCCGAGCGCTTCGACCTCACCCCAGCGCCGAACAACAAGCAAAGCCGAGGACTCGGGGCCTTCCCCTCTGGAGATTCTGGATCACACAGTAGCAGCAGCAGAGAAGCAGGCATTTCAGAAGATTCACCAGATGTTCCTCCGTGCTCTCACGTCTGTCTGCATCAAATCAGGATTGTGCATGGCACCCTACTTGACAAATAACAGACATCATTCACTGGAGTGGCCACTGCGAGCTGCGTCACGCCGCCATCTTCTCAACCCGCCATCTTCTCCTCCCGCCTTCTTCTCATCCCGCCTTCTTAGGGACATTTAATAAACTCTTGGGTAAGCACATGGATGATAGAAAAATGGAGAGCTCTGTGGGAGGGAGGGGTTATAAGATTGGCACATTATTGTGGCTGAAGTGGGTGTAATGTGCTGTAATGTTCTGTAATGTGGCTGAAGGGGGTGTAATATGCTGTAATGTTCTGTAATGTTCTATGCTTTATATTGTCTGTACATCAACAATGAAACAACAACAAAATAAGCTTCTTCCCTATCTCTCCCTCCCGCCCACACACTGACACAGACAGATCTCCAACCCCAGGACATTAAAGCAGAAAAATGCATTTTGTATCAGAAAATTGCAGCAAGTTTAAATGCATTGGTTATTGTTGCAAAATACTTTTAATATTAATTATAAAAGCTCATGAATAATTAATTTGGAGTGATTAAACATGTTAATACTTTATATTTGAGTGTGACAACTACTATTTGTGAGTAGTTTGTACAGTGATTGATTTGTGCGTCCTGAAAACAAAAAAGATTCTGCAGATGCTGGAAATCCAGAGCAACACACAGAAAATGCTGGAGGAACTCAGCAGGTCAGGCAGCGTCTGTGCATTTTCACAGTCTGTATGTGGGAGTAATGCAAATGTCTGGTGGTTTTCCAGCCCACAGTTGTCTAATGTTAGATTGATTTAAGTCCCTAACTCAGAAATAACCACAATTTGTGGGAAATATCCATCTTACTTTTGGCTTGTAAGCGACAGTATGAAACGATTACATTTATCCTCAAGATAAATTGAAAACAATTGTTTAATGTTCCTGCCTTGGTGCAGCGTTGATCAGATAAATTATAAACACAAGAGATTCTGCTGACGCTAGAAATCCAGAGCAACTTGCACAAAATGTTGCAGGGACTCAACAGGTCAGGCAGCATCCATGGAGAGGAATAAACTGTTGATCATTTGGGTCAAAACCTTCATCAGGACTGGAAAGGAAGCAGGAAGATGTCAGAATAAAAAGATGGGAGGAGGGGAAGGCGGACAAGCTAGAACGTGATAAGTGAAGCCAGGTGGGTGAGAAAGAGAAGAGGGAATCTGATAGGAGAGGAGAGTGGACCTTTGGAGAAAGGGAAGGAGGTGGGGGAGGTGATGGGCTGGTGAGGAGAAGAGATAAGAGGCCAGAGTAGGGAATTGAAGAAGGGGGAAGGATGTGGGGTAAAGGAAAGAAAAAAAAATCTCGGAAGGATAAATCAATGTTCATGCCATCAGGTTGGAGGCTACCTAGATGTATTATGAGGTGTTGCTCCTCCACCCTGAGCGTGGCCTCATTGTGGAAGAAGATTAGACTGCAAGCAAATTCTGCTCCATTTCCAAATCCAGGATCAAGGTTCATTCAGGGCATTTAAGAGACTCTTAGATAGGCAAATGAATGATAGAAAAATGGAGGGCTATGTAGGAGGAAACGATTAGATTGACCTTAGAGCAGGTTAGAAGGTCGGTGCAACATCGTGGACCAAAGGTCTGCTCTGTACCTCTGGTTTTCCCTGCATTCCAAAGCCGTACTGGTTAGGAAGCTGTGGGAATGCTACTTTGGTGCTGGAAGTGTGGTGACAATTTTGGGCTTCTCCCCAGCACAATCTTCTGCAGAGAGCCCCCAGCACAATCCTCGCTACTCTGATTTTACGCAAACGCCACTTTTCACTATATGTTTCGATGTTTCGACATTGAGATGACAAATAAAGCTTATCTTTATCTTTAATCTTTAAGGCGGCCAGCATCATGGAAACCACACCCACCCCAGATACTTTCTCTTCTCCCCTCTCCCACCAGACAGGTGATACAAAAGCTGAAGGTAGATCCCACCAGGCTTTGGTCCTGCTGTTATCAGACTATTGAAAGGACCCCTAGTGCTATCAGATGAATTCTTGACCTCACAATCTACCTCATTAAGACCCTGCACCTTATTGTCTGCCTGTACTGCACTTTCTCCATAACTGTAACTGTTAATGGTGTCCCTGTTCTCCCTCAGTGAACGGTGTAATAAAATGACCTGTATGAATGGTAAGCAAAATACTTTTCTACCGTACCTTGGTACATGTAGAAATAATAAACCAGTTTACCAATTCACTCTCAGAAATGAAGGCGTTTCATCAGTGACAAATCTCAATTTTTAGCTCCAAATTTTTTTTGCTGACTGGGAATTCTGTTTTTTGACATGCTGCTGAGACTAGTTCTAGATTTAGAGAGACAGCACAGTAACAGGGCCTTTCAGACCAGTGAACCTCACTGTCCATTTACCCCATGTGACCAGTAACCTACTCACTCGTACGTCTTCGGAATGTGGGCAGAAACCCAGGAGGTCACGGGGAGAACATACAGACTCCTGACAGACTGCAGCGGGAATTGAACCCGGGTCACTGGTGTGTGATGGTGTTACGCTAACTACCACACTACCAAACTGCCCAGTTCCATTGATCATAAGACCAGAAGGTATAAGAACACCTTAAGGGCATTCGACCCATGGAGTCTGTTCCACTATTTCATTCTGGCTGATTTATTTACCCTCTCAAACCCATTCTCCTGTCTTCTCCCTGAAATGCCCTGACAAATTAAGCATGTATCAACCTTCCCTTTAAATATGTCCAATGCCCTGGCCTCCACAGCCATCTCATAGTCATAGTCATAGTCATACTTTATTAATCCTGAGGGAAATTGGTTTTCATTACAGTTGCTCCATAAATAATAAATAGTAATAAAACCATAAATAGTTAAATAGTAATATGTAAATTATGCCAGGAAATAAGTCCAGGACCAGTCTATTGGCTCAGGGTGTCTGTCCCTCCAAGGGAGGAGTTGTAAAGTTTGATGGCCACAGGCAGGAATAACTTCCTATGACGCTCTGTGTTGCATCTCGGTGGAATGAGTCTCTGGCTGAATGTACTCCTGTGCCCACCCAGTACATTATGTAGTGGATGGGAGACATTGTCCAAGATGGCATGCAACTTGGACAGCATCCTCTTTTCAAACACCACCGTCAGAGAGTCCAGTTCCATCCCCACAACATCACTGGCCTTACGAATGAGTTTGTTGATTCTTTTGGCGTCTGCCTCAGCCTGCTGCCCCAGCACACAACAGCAAACATGATCGCACTGGCAACCACAGACTCGTAGAACATCCTCAGCATCGTCCGGCAGATGTTAAAGGACCTCAGTCTCCTCAGGAAATAGAGACGGCTCTGACCCTTCTTATAGACAGCCTCGGTGTTCTTTGACCAGTCCAGTTTATTGTCAGTTCGTATCCCCAGGTGTTTGTAATCCTCCACCATGTCCACACTGACCCCCTGGATGGAAACAGGGGTCACCGGTACCTTAGCTCTCCTCAGGTCTACCACCAGCTCCATAGTCTTTTTCACATTAAGCTGCAAATAATTCTGCTCACACCATGTGACAAAGTTTCCTACCGTAGCCCTGTACTCAGCCTCATCTCCCTTGCTGATGCATCCAACTATGGCAGAGTCAACCGAAAACTTCAGAAGATGACAAGACTCTGTGCAGTAGTTGAAGTCCGAGGTGTAAATGGTGAAGAGAAAGGGAGACAAGACAGTCCCCTGTGGGGCCCCAGTGCTGCTGATCACTCTGTCGGACACACAGTGTTGTAAGCACACGTACTGTGGTCTGCCAGTCAGGTAATCAAGAATCCATGATACCAGGGAAGCATCCACCTGCATCGCTGTCAGCTTCTCCCCCAGCAGAGCAGGGCGGATGGTGTTGAATGCACTGGAGAAGTCAGAAAACATGACTCTCACAGTGCTCGCTGGCTTGTCCAGGTGGGCGTAGACACGGTTCAGCAGGTAGACGATGGCATCCTCAACTCCTAGTCAGGGCTGGTAGGCGAGCTGGAGGGGATCTAAGTGTGGCCTGACCATAGGTCGGAGCAGCTCCAGAACAAGTCTCTCCAGGGTCTTCATGATGTGGGAGGTCAATGCCACCGGTCTGCAGTCATTGAGGCCGCTGGGGCGCGGCGTCTTCGGCACAGGGACGAGGCAGGACGTCTTCCACAGCACAGAAACCCTCTGGAGACTCAGGCTCAGGTTGAAGACATGGCAAAGTACTCCACATAGCTAAGGGGCACAGGCTTTGAGCACCCTGGTACTGACACCACCCGGTCCTGCAGCCCTGCTTGGGTTGAGACGTTTCAGCTGCCTTCTCACCTGTTCAGCTGTGAAGCCCACCATGGTGGTTTCGTGTGGGGAAGGGGTATAGTCATGAGAGCAGGGTGGGGCAAAGAATTCCACAAATTCATCACCCTCTGGCTAAAGATATTCTTCCTCGTCTCTGTTCTAAAGGAGTGTCCTTCTATTCTGAGTCTGTGCCCTCTGGTCTTTGGAAAAGTCCATAGGAAGCACCTTCTCGATATATCCATTCCATAGAGGCCTTTCCATTTCCTGTAGGTTTCAATGAGATCCTCCCTCATTCTTCCAAACACTCGCTAGTGCAGGCCTAGAGGCCCAGCTTCTCATTTGGAAATCTTTGGAAAATTTGGAAATTTGAACGAGAAATAATTTTAAAGAATAAGTCATCAAAGGACCATTAAGTGATTGCACGTAATGTTGGAGAAACACCTTTTCTCTGAAGGCATTATTATTTTTGCAGCAGATTACCTTGTCTTCATGCTAATCAGAATGGCTATCTCCAAGTCTTTGGCAATGCCTCTAACTGTAATTAATAAATAAAACCATGCTGATGTTTTAAATCTGAATATCGCTGAGATATTGTGAGGTGATTTTGATTTACTCAAATTAATCCTGCAGAATTACACTCAATAGCCACTGTATTAGGTACCTCCTGTACCTAATTTAATGGCCACTGAGTGTATATTCACCATCTTCTGCTGCTGTAGCCCATCCACTTCAAGGTTCAATGTGTTGTGCATTCAGAGATGCTCTTCTGCACAGCACTGTTGTAACGTGTGGTTATTTGAGTTACTGTCACCTTCCTGTCAGCTTGAACCAGTCTGGCCATTCTCCTCTGACCTCTCTCATTAACAAGGTGTGTTTGCCCACAGAACGGCTATTCGCTGGAATTTTTTTTCATTTTAGCACCATTCTCTGTTAGCTGTAAACATTGTCATGTGTGAAAATCCCAGGAGATCAGCAGTTTCTGAGATACTCAAACCACCCCATCTGGTATGAACAGTCAAAGTTAATTAGATCACATTTCTTCCCCATTCTGATTTTTGGTCTGAACAATAACTACCTCCTAAATTCTGCTCCTATATCTTATGGTCTTAGGGTCTTTTGGACTCATACCACCAGGTTCAGGAACAGATATTACCACTCAAACATCAGGCACTTGAATGAGAAAGGATAACTTCACTCAATTTCACTTGCCCCATCATTGAAATGTTCCCATGACCTGTGGGTTCACTTTCAAGGACTTTCCATCTCATGTTCTTGATACTTATTATTATTATTTCTTTCTTCCTTTTCGTATTTGCTCAATTTGTTGTCTTTTGCACGTAGGTTGAATGCTCAAGTTGTTGCTGTCTTTCATTGATTCTATTTTAGTTATTATTCTCTTATGGATTTTTTGAGGATGCCCGCAGGAAAATGAATCTTAGAGTTGTATATGGTGACATGTGTGTACCTTGGTGATGAATTTACTTTGGACTTTGAAAATGAATGGTGTGTTGGCCTTCAATACTTGGGGGATTGAGTTCAAGAGCCCTGAGATATTGTTGCAGCTTTATAAAACCCTAGTTAGACCACACTTGGAGTATTGTTTTCAGTTCTGCTCACCTCATTATCAGAAGGATTTGGAAGCTTTAGGGAGACTTACGAGGATGCTGCCTGGATTAAAGAGCGAGTCTTATGAGGATAAGTTGAATGAGCTAGGGCTTTTCTCTTTAGAGCAAAGGAGGATGAGAGGTGACTTGATGGAGGTGTACAGATGATATGAGGCATAGATCAAGTAGACAGCCAGAGACTTTTTCCCAGGGTGGAGATGGGTAATATGAGGGGGCATAATTTAAAGTGATTGGAGGAAAGTGTAGGGGGATGTCAGAGCTAATTTTTTTCACACAGAGTGCTGGGTGCACGGAATGCCCTGCCCAGGATGGGGATAGAGGCAGACAGATTAGAAACATCCAAGAGAGACTCAGATAGGCAATGGATGAAAGCAAACCTGAGGCTCTGTGGAAGGGAAGGGTTAGGTTGATCTTAGAG
Source organism: Mobula hypostoma (assembly GCF_963921235.1). Taxonomy (NCBI): domain Eukaryota; kingdom Metazoa; phylum Chordata; class Chondrichthyes; order Myliobatiformes; family Myliobatidae; genus Mobula; species Mobula hypostoma. The sequence continues at coordinate 2,813,475 of NC_086121.1, forward strand.
AACGTTAAAAGGTTCACATGCCGTCATAGAGCAAAGGGCCTGTACTCTGCTGTGATGTACTATGTTCTATGTTAAATTTGCATTCAGGAAATATTTGGGTTACAATTAAATCAAGAACTCATTTCAACTGAATAGTAATCATCTCCTTAACATGAAAAAAGATTCACAGCCATTACTGGAACACCACCCAGCTGCATATAACTCAACCCACGCCAGTCCACTGGGCACAAACATCCTTGTGGAATTCTCAAACACAGAAAATGCCAGAAATGCAGAAATCAGACAACATCTGTGAAGAATCATGTTAACGTCCACATCTGATCGCGTCAGATAGCGAAGGCAGACCTGTTATGTTCATCTCTCTCCTCCCTTTACCTATGCTGACTGATCTGTTTGGTCTTCTCCTTCAGCCCATCTCCCCTGTTGGGGCATGGGCCACCAACGCCAACTCTCCAGAGTCCTCTGTCCCGGGTTGAAGGGTGGTCAGCCCTGTGGTTTCTACTTTCACCACACAACTTCATACGCCTCCCAAATGAGCTGTTGTTGGAGTTTCTGTAGCTCTGGGTTTGTACGGGATGGGGTTGTTAACCCCATGTCCAACCCTCCTCCTTTCACAGCCAGGCTTGGGACCGCCCATGGCGGAGTACTCTTTGACTTTAGAGAAGATTAAAAGGTCGACACAACATTATGGGCCGAAGGGCCTGTACTTTGCTGTTCTACGTTCTAACCCCTGTAAGCTTGTGCCAAGACTTGAGCATTCATAGAGTCATAGAAGAGGACAGCACGGACACAGGCCATTTGGCCTATCTAGTCAATGCTGAATAATTTAAACTGCCTATTCTCATTGACCTACTTCAGGACCATAGCCCTCCATACCCCTACCATCCAAATGTATCTATCCAAACATCTGTTAAACGTTGAAATTGAGCTCACATGTACCACTTCCTCTGGTGGCTCATTCCACACTCTCACAACCCTCTGAGTGAAGAAGTTTCCCCTCACGTTCCCCTTAAATTTTTCACCTTTCATCCTGTTGTGTATGTGACCTGGTTACACAACCATGCTATTAATAAAAACGCTGGAGACGGGAGATGGTTCTTTACTGGCGGAAACCAAACCCGGCACACACGTACAGATCAATACGCGCCTAATAGTGCATGCTCAATATGTGCCTGATAGCGCATGCAACGACGTGTCCCTACAACATAAAGTAGTCCCTTATTATACGGACGGCCATACAGTACACATCCTTAACCCATGACCTGTAGTTGTAGTACCACCTAACCTCAGTGTAAAAAGCCACCTTGCATTTACCCCTCTATCAAATCTCCCCTCGATTTTTTACGTTCTATGGTGTAAAGTCCTAACCTACTCAATCTTTCCTTATAACTCAGATCCTCCAGACCTGTCAACATCTTTGTCAATTTTCTCTGTACTCTTTCAACATTATTTACATCTCACTTGTAGGTAGGTGAAAAAACCTGCACACAATACTCCAGATAAGGTCTCACCAATATCCTACACAACTTCAATATAACATGGCATCTTCTGTACTCAATACTTTGATTGATGAAGGGCAATGTAGTAGAAGTTTTCTTTATGACCTTATTTACCAGTGACGCCATTCTTAATGAATTATGGACCTGTATTCCCAGATCCCTTTGTTCCACAGCACTCCTCAGTGCCCCACAGTTCACTATGTAAGACCTACCCTGACTGGCCCAACCAAAGTGCAACACCTCACACATGTCTTCATTAAATTCCATCTGCCATTTTCAGCCAGCTGGTTCAGATCCCACTGCAAGCTATGATAGTCTTCTTTACTGTCTACTACACCCCAAATCTTGGTGACACCTTCTGTGCTTTGATCATGGTTATGGTTAGTCTCAAAGTACGAAAGAGAAACTATCATTAATTGTTCCAGGGGAAGCGATGTTTAAGTTTGCACAACGATGGTGAGTCCCTCCCTGAGGCGAAAGTACTTACACAATTCCAGGCTGAGTCTGAGGCAGGTTACACAGGTGTAGAACAGTATAGGACAGGACCAGACCCTTCGACCTACGATGTTCAGCCGAACCAACTAAATCAGTAATCAAACGCCCAATGGTAGTGTAGCAATTATCACGACACTGTTACAGCTCAGGGTGTTCTTGAAGTTCAGAGTTCAGTTTGGGTGCCATCTGTAAGGAGCTTGTATGTTCTCCCCGTGACCGTGTGGGTTTCCTCCGGGTGCTCTGGTGTCCTCCCACAATCAAAGACGCACTGTTTAGTAAGTTAATTGGTCATTGTAAATTGTCTCGAGATTAGGCTCGGGTTAAATCGGTGGTTTGCTGGGCAGCCTGGCTCGTTGCTCCAGACGTGCCTGTTCTGTCCTGTGTCTCTAAATAGACAGTCGGACAGAACGGCAAACAGGTAGATAGATAAAGAAATAAATAATGTTTCTGTCTCCCTACACAATGCCTGTATCCTTCCACTTCCGGCACATTCATGTGCCTATCTAAGAGCCCATGATCGTCTGTTTCCACAAAGGAGAAGTTAGTGAAAGAAGGAATAATGATGAGATTTATTCCATTTATTATTTGTGTGACTCTTCTGGGTGTTTCCCCTGTCAACCCTGGCATGAATCAGTTAAACCAACATTTCTGTATTTCTTTCACAATATCTAAGCGCATTCCTGAAACATCTTAATTCAGAGGTAATATTTCAAAAGGAATGGATTCAGCAGTTTGCCTCAAGCCTTTCTTTGCTTCGGTACAAAGTGTGACACTAATTGAATATGTAATTGACTGAGTGTACTCATAGGAAGACCTTCCAGCATCTACACCTACTCAGGAGGTTAAGGAGCACAGCTCGTCAGCGAACACTTGAACAAACTTCTGCAGGATGCACTGTTGAAACTATCCTGTTTGACTGCATTCCGGTCTGTTACGGCAATTCACATGCACAGGAGAATAAGAAGCTGCAGACAGTGGCAGACGCAGCCTAGTACATCATGGGCAGACCCCGCCCCGCCATCAGCGGTACCTACAGCAGACTGCCCCAAGAAGACAACTTCCATCGTTAAAGAACCCCCTCATCCAGGCCGCAGTTACCATCAAGCAGGAGATACAGGAGACAAGCCTCAGGATCCATTCAGGGCCCCAAACAATCCTTCCAGGTGAGGCAAAGCTTCACCTGAGAATCTACTGCGGTTGTCTATTGTGTTTGGTGATCCCAATGCACTGGTGAGATCGGTTGTAGATTGGGGGGGACCGCTTCATCAAGCACCTCTGCTCCTGCCACAAGCAGGTCTTTCTAGTGACCAAACATTTTAATTCCAATTCCCATTCCCGTTCAGACGTGTCAGTCCATAGCATTCTCTGTGCCAAGATAAGACCATGCCCAGGATGGAGGAGAAACACCTCATATTCTGTCTGGGTAGCTTCCAACCAGACAGCATGAATATCGATTTCTCCTTCTGGGAAACAAATTTCTCCCCCTCTCCCTTCCTCTATTCCCCACTGTGACCTTTCACATCTTCTCACCTGTCTATCCCTTCCCCCTGAGTCCCCTCCTCCTCCCCTTTCACCTATTGTCCACTCTCCCCTCCTATCAGATTCCTGCTTCTCCAGCCGTTTACCTTTCTCACCCACCTGGCTTCACCGATCATCTTCCAGCTAGTTTCTTACTTCTCCCACCTTTTTATTCTGGCCTCACTCCTGAAGAAGGATCTCGGCCCAAAACGTCGACTGTTGACTCTTTTCCATAAATGCTGCCTGATCTGCTGAGTTCCTCCAGCGTTTTGTGTATGTCACTACAGATTTCCAGCCTCTGCAGACCTTCTCATGTTTGTGATAAAGAATCAGAGTTTTGGATCAAGACTCTTCATCAGGACTGACTCAATCCAACTGTAATTGAACGGAACCGAGATACAGTGAAACACTTGTTTTACACACTGTTCAAACAGATCAAATCATTGCACAGCACATTGAGAGAGAACAAGGTGAAACAATAACAGAGTGCAGAATAAAGTGTAACAGCGACTGAGGAAGTGCTGAGCAGCTAAACAATAGACAGCAAGGTCATAATGAGGTAGATTGTCAGGTCAAGGGTCCATCTTGTCATACAAGAGGCCCAATCAACAGCCTGACAACAGGGCAATAGACATTGTCCTTCAGCTTGGTGGTACGTGATTGCAGGATTTTGTATCTTCTGCTCGATGGGACAGGTGAGGAGAGAGAGTGACCGGAATGGGTGGGGTCTTTGATTATTCCAGCACCTTTAGTGAGACAGAATGCATGGTGAGGAGGCTGGTTCTCCTGGTGCGCTGAGCTGTGTCCGACACAGCCAATCACTGTAGTTGCAACTCACTACAGTTTAGCAACACCAGACAACTTTCGTCAATTTGCACTTGTTGGACTTCTTTGTGTTCTAATTGTTTGCTTTCCTGTAAAAATTTTGTGTAATTTATGTCGGGGTTTCAGCCTGAAACATCAGCAGTTTATTCCTCTCTGTAGATGCTGCCTGACCAGCTGGAAAAAGCTATCTTTATTTTATATTTTTATTTGGATACACAGTGTGGAATAGCCCTTCCGGCCCTTTGAGCCGTACCACCCAGAACCCATGGATCTTAACCCGAGCCTAATCACAGGACAATTTACAATGACCAATTGACCTATTCACCAGGACGTCTTTGGACTGTGGGACGAAACTGAAGCACCCGGAAGAAACTCAAGCACACATGGTAAGGAACAAACCAAGAGGACACCGGAACTGAACTCTAAACCTGGATGCCTGGAGCTGTAACCACTACGTTACTATGGTGCCCAACAGTAACACAACACAACACTGAACCAGGATCAGTGTCCGGACTGACATACCTCGTGAAATTTGTTGTTTTGTGGGAGTGGTACAGTGCAATACTATAAATCACAATAAGATATATATATATATATATATAAATTAAATAAGTGCAAAAAGAGAACACAAATAGAGAGGTAGTGTTTATCACCTGTGCTGCTCTATGATCTATATTCTATAATTCACTGAGGTTATTTGCTCGGGCAGCTCCCACAGCCCCTCCTGAGAACTGTAGCCTCTGCCTCCAAGAGAATAAGGGCAGCAGGTACTGGGGAGTGCCACCACTCACAGGTTCACCTTCCACACAACATCCTGGTTTCACTTCAGTGTCACTGGCTGTGGTTCCTGGAACTCTGTGAGCACACCTCCACCCGCAGGGCCGCCACAGTTTAGTGCGATTCATCATGATCCAGGGGCACTTTGGGTGTTGCTGGCATCGCCAGCATTTCTTCTGACTCTAACGAATTGGTCTGTATGAGGAAGGCAAGCTTTTCATTCTACATGTGACAATAACACCTGTGAACAAAGATTTTTCTCCCTGAATAATTTTGCATGTATCTTATGGATTTTGGGCTGCAGATCATGAAAATCACCATGAAATTTTCCTATTTCATGCACTGTTTTTTGGAAATAACCTAGATTTGTTGTTTCAATTCATAATTCAAGTCAGTATAATTGATACCAAGAGTAAGGAAGGCATTTTTATTGGTCCACAAATCAAGGCAACTGGAATCCATCAACGCTGGCTGATTATTGTTGGACACCTAAGTGAGAAGCCTTATGACAAATGAAAATCAACAAAACATTCTTAACTTAGTTGAACATTTGCAAAGTATCAACACCAATATGCAATTAAACACATGAGATTCAATAAAAGTCCATTTCTTGTTTCTCCAAATTTCTACATGATGCAAGAAGTCTGAAATTGCATTGGAGTTCAGCTCCAAGCGGTTTATCATAAACAAAAAAAATTGAAGAATTTATACTTCAGAATACGTTTGTTGTCCAGTGTAGTCAATTCCAGTTCCAGATGTTTTATTACAGAAGGCTTATGAAGAGTGTAATGTATGGATCCATTTCTGTCAGAGCAATGACCATACCCCCGCCTGCACTACATATAAATCTGTTGTCTGCGTATGCGCTGTTGTTTACTCATGCGTATGCGCTGTTGTTTACTCATGTGCATTGCTCTCCCTCTCTCCCTCTCTCTCTCTCGCTGCAATGCGAATACACCAGTTAAAGCCATCTCCTGCGTGCGTGCTTTTATTTATTTGATATGTGGTTGTGCAGAGACACAACAAATTGGTGACGAGTATAAACCTGAATGTCAGAAAGTATCACGAACTGCACCGATAGTTATGGGACGAAACAGCAAGGGTTAAACAGCACAAGAAAACTGTCACAGACACTAACAAACATGTGAGTACAGTGCATAGCAACAGTGAAGGACACATTGAGTTTAACCTGAAATTAACATGGCGATGGCTTCAATTGGGAAAGGACAAATTTGATGGCACCAATGAAGGTTGGGAATCATATATGGAGAGGGTTGAACTGTATTGTAATGCGAACAATATGGAGGAGCAAAAGAAAGCCCCTACACCTTTTAGCTTAACGGGTGCAAGAACATACAGTCTGTTATGCAACCTAGTAATTCCTAAAAAGCAAGCAATCAAGATTTTTAACAAAATTGTTACCATTTTACAAAATCACTTGAGTCCTAAACTGCTGGCAATAGCTGAGACATTTAGATTTTACTAAAGGAACCAGTCAAATGATGAAATCATTTCTGAATACATTGCAGAACTGCACAAACTTTCCCAGTACTTTAGAGATGGACCTTCCGATGCATTGGTAAACTCAAAAGCACGAAGGCCAGAATTGAACTGGATGAAACAGCAACACAAGATTCTACAAAGTGTATCCAGTGTCCTACACACTACGTCCTAAACTGGATGCTGAACCGCAGAGCTTGGAGGTATCTGGAATTCTCTCCAAGGTTGAGTGGAACGATTGGGCCAATCCCAACATCCCGATGATCAAGAAAGGGAAGGTGAGAGCTGTTTGTATGTGTGAGGATTTCCAAGTGAGCATCAACCCAGTGCTGTGTACTGTGCAGTAGCCCCTGCCACATATAGAAGACATTTGTGCATCGTTGGCAGGTGGGGAGAGGTTTTCAAAGATTGACTTGTCACAAGCCTATCTTCAAATTGAGTCTGAGGAGTCAAGGAGGAATTTCCTCAAATTCAACACTCACAAGCGACTGTTCCTGTATAATTGTCTCGTCTTTGGTGTCACATCAGCTCCAGCAATTTGGCAAAGAGCAATGGATCAAGTGCTCCACATATCCCAGGAACACAATGTTACCTTGCTGACATCATCGTGACTGGCAAGAATGATGGAGAGCACCTCCAGAACCTTGGTAACGTGCTTACCAGGCTGAGTGAGTATGGTCTTTGAGCAAAGAGAGAGAAATGAGAGTTTTTCAAGAATGAAATCTCATATTGTGGACATGTCATTGGCGAGCAGGGCTTACATAAGTCACAAGAGAAGATTGAAACTGTGCTACAGGCATCCAAACCAGAAAATGTGTCACGACTCAAGTCATACTTGAGCTTTGTAAACTGCTAGCACAGATTTCTCCCAAACTTTGCTACAGAGCTGTATCCATTGAACGCACTGTTATAGAGAAGAGCAAGGTGGGAATGGTCAGAAAGATATGAAAGAATATTCAAGGAAACAAAGAGACTAATAACATCCGATGAACTGCTCATCCATTATGACCCATCGCTGCCCGTCAGAGTGGCGTGTGGTGCCTCTCCTTGTGGCATTGAAGCTATTTTGTCACACTATGAAAGATAGATCTGAGCATCTGATTGTGTTTGCTTCAAGATCACTGACGAGCACAGAAAGCCACAAGGCACAGATCAACCGACAGTCCCTTAGTCTGGCATGGGGAATAAAGAAGTTCCACCATTACCTCTACAGACAAAAGTTTACTCTAGTGACAGTTCACCAGCCTCTTGTGTCCATTTTCAATTCCAGAAGGGAATTCCAGTGATGTCTGCTATACAATTACAACATTGGGCACTGTTCCTAGGAGCCCACTCTTATGACATAGAGTTCAAGGGCACCAAGCAACACAGCAACACTGATGGCTTGTCACATCTTCCACTGTTGGCAACTGAAGAAGAAAAGTCTTCATACTGTGACCCGCATTGATGGACCAGTTGCCAGTAACAAATTCTGAAACACGAAGGGAAGCTAGAAATAACCCGACATTATCAAAAGTCTATGACATCACCGTGCAAGGATGGCCAGCTCATGGTAACACTATGTTTCCAGAGTTCTTAGTGAGACAAAACCAACTGTTGGTATGTCAAAGAACGCTGATGTGTGGATCTTGTGTTGTGGTTCCCTCTAAACTGCACACCAGGCTGTCAGAAAATCTCCAAGACGGACACCTGGGTACAGTCAAGATGAAGCGTCTCTCCCGGAGTTACATGTGGTGGCTGGTAATAGATAAACAGATTGAAGACTTGGCCAAAAGCTGTTAGGGATGCCAAAAGGTTCAAAATGCACCTCTACAGGCACCACTACACCTGTGGTAGTGGGCATCGTCACCATGGAAAAGTGTACATATTGATTTTGCTGGGACATACATGGACTCCGTTTTCCTGATTGCTGTGGCTGCTTGTTCAAAATGGCCAAAGGTTATACCAATGAAGTCTTCACTCTGAGGACTATCTTCACCAGAAATGTTTTACCAGAACAAATTGTGAGTGACAATGGGCAACAATACACGTCGGAAGAATTCCAACTGTTCATGAAGAAAAATGGCATCAGACATTTCAAGTCAGCTCTTCACCACCCAGCAGCAACTCGGTGAGCTGAAAGGTTTATCCAAACCTTCAAGAAGTCCATTAAAGTGATGGACAAGGAGGACATTCCTCTACAGCACAAGGTAGAGAACTTCCTTTTTGTGTATTGGAACTCTGTTCATGAGATGACAAATCAAACACCTGCAGTGTTGTTCATGAGCAGGAATCTGAGATCTCACATGGACTTCCAGAAACCAGACCTCTGGAGGGAAGTACAGAACAAACCGTTCAGCCAGATGCCAAAGGAAGCAGCAAAGAGCTTCAAGATTGGACATGAAGTCCTAGAGCATGATTACCGAGAGACAAGTGGACAAGTAGGATATCTACAAGAGCTGGACTACTGATGTACACAGTCGATGTTGGAAATCAGACATGGAGCTATCATGTGGACCACATGCTGGATGCACAACTGAAGAAGGCATCCAACAAAACGGGCACATTACAGTCACTGGATTTACCTCTCGGTGATGATGTCACTGACAGCAATGTGACACTAGAAACTGAGAACGTTGTCTTAGACAAGACACCTAGCAAACCTGATGCCACTCCGCAGGTCCAGAGGCCCTATCCTGAAAGAAACAGAGAACCACCCAAAAGCCCGAACCTTTAGAACTGTGAAGTTCATTATGGACTGCTATTTAGAGGAATGATCGCCCTCCCCCCTTAGCACTAGGTATTGATCTGTTGTCTGCACATGTGTTGTTGTCTATGTAGGAACACTGTTCTCTCTCTCTCTCTCTCTCTCTGTCTCTGCAATGTGAATACACCAGTTAAAGCCACCTCTCGAGGGTGTGTGCTTTTATTTAATTGATAAGTAGTTGTGCACGGACACAACAAAGATGCTGGCTTCAAGTGATACTAGAAGATCCATGAAGTTCTCGCTGAAAATTATCTTTCACATTGGAAGGTACTTTAACAAAACTATTTCACAAATGATCCCACTGGCAGAAGATTGTAACACATGAATCAGAATCAGAATCAGGTTTCACCTCTTTGGTTTACGTCATGAAATTTGTTGCCTAGGAGCAGTACCTTGCAATACATCAGAATAAAAAACCAAAAGTTACAATAAGAAATATAAAGAAAAACTAAATTATGTGGTACAAAAAGACACAAAAAGTAGTGAGGTAGTCTTCATAGGTTTAATATCCATTCAGAAGTCTGATGATGGAGGGGAAGAAGCTGTTCCTGAAACACTGAGTGTGTGTTGTCAGGCTCCTGTACCTCCTCCTTGTTGGTAGCAATGAGAAGACAGCATGCCCTGGGAAACGGGGGTTCTTAATGATGGATGGCACCCTGTTAATGCATTGTCTTTTGAAGATGTCCTCGACGTTGTGGAGGCTAGTGCCAATGATGGAGCTGGCTGAGTTTACAATCTTCTGCACACTTTTCCAATCCTGTGCACTGGCCCCTCCACACAAACGGTTAGAATACTCTCCACTGTTACATCTGTGGAAATTTGTGAGTGTCTTTGGTGAAAGGTTAACAAGGTTAACGCTGTACCACAGGACACATGTACCGACAGTGTGCGATAGTCGTGGAATTTGATGGCCCCTTGATTATCGAAGAACCCAGCTGAACCTATGTATTTCACAATGAAACCTTGAAGTCTACAGACGAATGAATCAAGAAAGTGACCTAATATTAACCACCTGTTTTCATGAGTCACAGTAAAGATGATGTCATTATTGTGCCTCCTAAAACACAACCTATTTACAATCTCAGAGTGCTGAGACCATAAGACATAGGAGCAGAATTAGGGCATTCGCCCATTGAGTCTACTTCATCTGCTTAAGATCTCAGGCGTAAACATTATGGGCTCGGGATCAGCCTTTCAGAGCTGGTGCTAACTGTGCTTGCATCATTTTTTAAATCAGGAATATGTGGAGCTGATGTGTGAATAAACTTGTCCCTCGCGGTTTTCAACATCTCATTGCTCCTCTTGAGGTCGAGGGTAACTTGCTTCCACAGTTCTAAGAAAGCTGATGAGGACAAGCTTTAAAGTAAATTTATTATCAAAGTATATGTCACTATATACGTGCAGCCCGGAGATTCATTTTCTTGTGGGCATTGACGGTAAATACAAAGAAACACAATAGAATCAATGAAGGACCACATACAACAAAACAGACAAACAACAACCAACTGTGCAACGCAGGGATCACCACCTCTTCTCCAGCTGGGGGAGGAGTGGCGGACAGGAGGGTGGGTGCAGCTGGGTGTTTCTGAGGTGGTGCACTCCCCCTGCTGCATCTGTGTACGCCCAGTGCATAGACTCAACTTACTCACTGACTGTTACACCACTGGCGTTTAGGGCAGCCATGAAGGTCCTCCATCTTTGGAGGTGTCCGGGGCTTCCTTCATCATGTCAGTAGCTTCCTCTCAGTTTTTACTACTGTCGGTCATGTGAGTCCCAGGTAGAGACTCAGGGAACCCCTTGTACTCTGTTGCAGAAGGATTCTTCATTACTTCTCCCGAACGATTTTCTTTTACCAGTCAGGGTTGTTAGCCCCAAGATGAACCCCAAACCTGGAGGACTGGTGGGTGGACCAATCTTAGTCTGGCTTTTTTGGCATGTTAATCCAAATTTCTCCTCAACCCCAGTTTCCTACTTTCTCCCTATATGTCTTCCTGCCCTGACCAATCAAGAATCTATCAACCTTTACCTTAAATATACATAAAGACTTGGTCTCCACAGCTGTTTGTGGCAAAGAATTCCACAGATTCACCAGTCTCCTCATCTCTGTTTTAAAAGGACAGTCCTAGATTCTGAAACTGAGTCTACAGGTCTTAGACTCTCCCACCATAGGAAATATCCTCTCCATATCCATTCTATCAAGGCCTTTCACCATTCGATAGGTTTCAATGAGGTCATTCCTCATTCTTCTGAATTCCAGTGAGCACAGGCCCAGAGCCATCAGACATTCTTCATATAACAAGCCACTCAATCCTGGAACCATTTTCATGAACCTCCTTTGAATCATCTCCAGTTTCAGCACATCCTTTCTAAGATAAGGGGCCCAAACCTGCTCACAATACTCCAAGTGAGGTCTTACCAATGCTTTATAAAGTTTCAACATTACATCCTTGCATTATATTCTAGTCCTCTTGAAATGAATGCTAACATTGCATTTGTTTTCCTTGCCACAGACTCAACCTGCAAATTAACCTTTAGGGAATCCTGCACAAGGACTCCCAAGTCCCTTTGTTTTGTATGTTCTCTCCATTTAGAAAATAATCAACCCTTTCACTTCTTCTACCTAAGTGCATGACCATACATGTCCCGACACTATATTTCATCTGTCATTTCTTTGCCCATTCTCCTAATCTGTCTCAGTCCTGTAGCCTACTACCTCAAAACTATCTGCCCCTCCACCTATCTTCATATCGTCTGCAAACCTTGCAACAAAGCCATCAATTTCGTCATCCAAATCATTGACATATAATGTAAAATGAATCGGTCCCAACACACACCCCTGTGGAACACCACTAGTCATTGTCAGCCAGCCAGAAAAGACTCCCTTTATTCCCATTCTTTGCCTCCTGCCAATCAGCCACTGCTTTATCCATGCTAGAATCTTTCCTGTAATACCATGGGCTTGTAACTTGTTAAGCAGCCTCATAATGACACCACACAAAGGCCTTCTGAAAATCCAAGTTCACAACATCAACCAATTCTCCTTTGTCCATCCTGCTTGTTATTTCTTCAAAGAATTGCAACAGATTTGTCAGGCAAGATTTTCCCTTGAGGAAACCATGCTGACTAGGGCCAATTTTATCATGTGCAAACAAGTACCTTAAGACCTCACCCTTAATAGTCAACTCCAGCATCTTCCCAACCACTGAGGTCAGACTAACTGGCCTTAATTTTCCTTTCCCTGTCTCTCTCCCTTTTTGAAGAGTGGAGTGACTTTTACAATTTTCCAGTCTTCTGGGACTATTCCAGAATCAAGTGAATCTTGAAAGATCATTACTAATGCCTCCAAAATCTCGTCACCTACCTCTGGGGAGTACACCATCTGGTTCATGTGACTTAACTACCTTCAGACCTTCCAGTTTACTAAGAATCTTCTTTCTAGTTAGGCAACTTCAAACCCTGACTCCAGCCAGCATAGCCCTCCGGGTCATTGATACCCATTAACCTCCAAACCCAACAACAAGCCTGTGGTTCTGTTGGAGGACATAGACTCAAATTCAAGAGAAAACAATAACAGAATGCAATGAACTAACACAAAATGCTGGAAGAACTCAGCATCTATGGAAAAGAATACAGTCGACATTTCAGGCCAAGACCCCTCAGCAGGACAGAATGCAATACTCAGTGTAACAGCTACTGGGAAAGTGCAGAGCAGGTAGACATTAAGGTGCAAGATCATAACAGGGTAGATTGTGATGTCGAGAGTCCATTTTATCATTCTAGGGGAACTATTTAACAGTTTTATATCAGGGAGTAGAAGCTGTCTTTGAGCCTGATGGTATGTGCTTTCAGACTTTTGTATCTTCTGCCCGATAGGAAAGGGAAGAAGAGAGAATGTCCGGGGTAATACCATGTTAATAACAGTAGGTCAATGCAATTTAAGCTTTTTCACGACTCTAGGGGTATGCTTCACTCTTTTTGTGGTGAACTTGTTTTTCACACTGCATGTGAAAAGATATACTTCTTTGATAAGGCTCAGAAATGCCAGCGAGAGGAAAGTGATACTTGGAGCTTGTTCTCAAGGCAACTTTACTACCCTTGGATTCTATCCAAGGTGGGTCTTCACCAGATGCAGATTTGAGTTAGTTGGATCGGGAAATGACAAAACAAATTGATTAAGACAAAGAAACACCACACAAAGTGCTGGAGGAACTCAACAGACAAGGCAGCATTTATGGAAGGGAATTCACAGTCATGATTTGGGCCAAGAACATTCATCTAGAATATTCTGTTTTCTGAGCTCTTATTATGAAGAACATCTGTTCAAAAGCAGATTGTAAAATACGGGACAGTCAATTCATCACCAACATACAGTAAATAAGTTAACAACTTCCCTTACCACAGAACAGGCAATTTAAAAAATTATACACTTGAAAAGATGATCTAATAATAACTCTGCTTAATTATAAATGCTCCTTAATTGGTGATCGTTTGACATTTCAGCTGGGTGCGTTTGAGAGATAGTGTGGTTGTACATTAAACTCCAGAATAGGAACATTGCCTGTGAATGAAACAAGAGAGAGGTGTCGGCTCTTATATTGATTCTCTTATCCAACGTCCTCACATCTTCCCACCAAGATGCCATTCAAACCAGTCATGGAAATTGATATGCTATTGACTTGATCAATATCAAAGTCAAGTCAAACATAGACTTATTATCAAAGTACATATACTCTCAGTGGCTACTTTATTAGGTACACCTGAATTCCTGCTCATTAATGCAAGTATCTTCAGCCAATCATGTAGATGCAACTCAATGCATAGAAGCATGCAGATATCGTCAAGCGGCTCAGTTGCTGTTCAGACTAAACATCAGACTGGGGATGAAATGTGATCAAAGTGACTTTGACCATGCAATGATTGTTAGTGTCAGGCAGGGTGGTTTAAGTATCTCAGAAACTGCTGATCTCCTGGTATTTTCATGTACAAGAGTCTCTAAAGTTCCCAGAGAATGGTGCGAAAAACAAAAAAACATCCAGTGAGTGACAGTTCTGTGGGCAAAAACACCTTGTTAAAGAGAGAGGTCAGAGGAGAATGGCCAGACTGGTTCAAGCCGACAGGAAGGTGACAGTAACTCAAATAACCACACGTTACAACAGTGGTGTGCAGAAGAGCATCTCTGAATGTACAACACGTTGAACCTTGAAGCTGATGAGCTACAGCAGCAGAAGAACACAAACATACACTCAGTGACCACTTTATTAGACAGAGGAGGTATCCAATAAAATGGACATTGAGCGTATGCAACCATAGCTACCACAGGACTCATTTTCCTGCAGGCGTGTACTGGAAAATAAAGAAATTCAATAGAATTTGTAAAATATTATGCATTAATAAAGACTGACAAACAACTAATGTGCAAATAAAAAAACTATGCAAACAACTTTCTGCAGATTTTTCTGTTCTTGGGCATTGAAGTTTCCATACCAGGCTGTGATGCAGCCAGTCAGGATGCTGTCCACTCTGCATCTATAGAAGCTTGTCAAAGTGGTGGGTGACATGCGGAATCCATGCAAACTTCTAAGGAAGTCGAGATGCCGTTGTGATGGCATCTACGCGCTGGTCCCAGGACAGATCTTCCGACTTGCTGACACCAAGGACTTGAAAGTTACTCTCCCTGTCCACCTCCACCTCCAATCCCCTAATGAGGACTGGCTTATGGACCATGGACCAGCCCCTTCCTCCTGTAGTCAATAATCAGCTCTGTGGCTTTGCCGACATTGAGTGAGAGGTTGTTGTGGTACCACTCGACTAGATTTACCACCCTTGCTTCAGTCACCAACAGTGGTGTCATCAGCAAACATAAATCTGGCATTGGATCTGTGCTTAGCCACGCAGCAGGGGTCTGGGCACACAGCCCTGGGCTGATGGTGGCTGTGGAGAGGACATTGTTGGCAATGTGAACTGAATGGACTAGCACAATCTTTGAGTTCACAAACAAACAGGCCCAGAAATCTACGGTATAAGGAGAGGGTTGTTACTTAAACAACTAAAGGTTAATGTGCAGGTTCAGCCAGTAATTAGAAAGACAAATTATATGTTTGCCTTTATTGCAAGTGGGTTGGAGTACAAAAGGAGAGGTGTTTTGCTCTAGGGCCCTGGTGAGAGTGCACCTGGGATATTGCGCACTTGTCTGGCCTCTCTATAAGATGAAGGAGTTATTTGTAATAGAGGTTGTGGCAAAGGTTTACTGGATTAATTACTGGCGTGGGAGCTTGTCATCTGAGAATGAATTAAACAGATAGAGCCTGAACTCTGGTTCAGAGATAAAGCTAGACTCACTGACCACTTTATTAGGTACACCTGAACACCTGCTCATTAACGCGAATATCGAATCAGCCAGTCATGTGGCAGCCACCCAATGCATAAAAACACACAGTCATGGTCAAGCATTTTGGTTGTAGAACATGTAGTTTTGTGTTGCAGGAAGTATGGGATACAGAGAGAGATGATGAGAAATAAATTAAGGGAGTTGGGGATGCAGGAATTCACATTAAAAGGGTTGCTGGGCATGGGTGAGAGAGCACAAGTCTGGGTATTTTTAGCGTTTTTAAGGGGTACAGGGGTTTTTTATAGAATATGACGAATAAACAGGAATAGGATACTAGAATGGTCAAAGATGGGAGGGTGAAGTGTAGATTTGTGTGTGTGTGTGTGTGTGTGTGTGTGTGTGTGTGTACGCGTGCGCGATTGGGTGAAGGGATTTAGAATGTATGTCTAGTGCACATTCTGGAGCAGAGGGTGGCGGTAATGCACCATTAGGCTGGATGCCAACCGCCGTAAAACAAGATACAGACAGACAGACAGAAGCAGTTTGGTTGTCGTTCAGACCAAGCATCAGAGTGGGGGAAAGAATGTGGTTGAAGTGACTTTAAACATGGAATGATCAGCTACAGCCTGTAATTTTCTGTTTAAGGATGTACTTTTGAACAGATTAAATGATCTGCCATTTTTGGACTCTCCTGGAGGATTTGGAGAACTGGACTTTCAAGAGTGCAGGTACAGCTGGGGTGGCTGTTGCTGGGGGTGGATGCCAGGTGGTGGAAGGTAAACCCATGTTCAGCTTCAATATTCTGTGCTAATTAGAATATTGAGCAAGATTAACATCATTGAGGACAAGAGCTGATAAAGAACAGGTGTTCAGTGACATAGTCCTGCATTTGATTTGTCTCCCTCTCTTCTTGCTACCACCATCAGGTGGGAAGTGTGGAAGTCTTGGGTCCCACACTGCCAGATTCAGGAGCTGATGTTGCCCCTTAGTCACTGGTGTCCTGGACCACTTTCTCTTGCCTCAGCACTGAACAGAGTAGAATTGTGAATTCTGTTCTATTTTATTTCCTTGTTTTGTGAGTGCCTGCAAGAAGATTAATCTCACTGTTGTACAGTACTGTGCAAAGGTCCTGGCCACATATATACAGTACATGGCTAGGGTGCCTAAGGCTTTAGTACAGAACTGTATTTGTTACCGTGGAGTGGAGAGCAAGCCTGTAAATCTGGTGGGAGCAAAGGACATTGGGAATGGCGAGTGTGGAGCGCCACGGGAGGGATGTGAGACAGGTGGCAGAGAAGCAGTGCCAGGGGTGGTGGGTGCAGACTCACCCAGCCTTGAGGCACCAGGCAAGGTCATTTGATTCCAAACAACTGGTTTATTGATCTTTACAGAATGTGTCTCTGGTCCTTCCCATTCCCTCTCCTCTCCCTTCCCTTTTTCCCCTCTCCCTGCCTCCTTCCCACTCTCAGTCCACAACAGAGACCCATATCAGAATCAGGTTTATCATCACTCGTGTACGTCATAAAATTAGTTTTTTGGTGGCAGCAGTACAGTGCAATACATAAAATTACTGCAGTACTCTACAAAAGTTTTCGGCACCGTAGCTATATATCTGTGCCTGAGACGTTTACACAGCTCTGTGCATGGTATACGTCACTGAAAATAAATTTGAACATTGAACTTTCATATAAACAGTTGGCATTTTGGGCCAAGCCCCTATAGCAGAGCAGAATTCACCTTTTGGGATCCCAAGCTGAAATATTAACTCTTTATTCCCCTTCATAGATGCATTCCTGCAGCACTGTACGTCTGTGTTTGTGACTGTAATTCCAGCATCTGCAGAATCTCCTGTGTATACAGTATTGAGTACGGTGCAGGGGACAGAGTCTGGGTGGGGGGGGGGGGGAGTGGAATTATTTCCAGCATCTGCAGAATCTCCTGTGTATACAGTATTGAGTACGGTGCAGGGGACAGAGTCTGGGTGGGGGTGGGAATTATCTCCAGCATCTGCAGAATCTCCTGTGTATACAGTGATGAGTGTGGATGCAGGGGAGGGAGACTGGGCTGGGGGGGGTGGTGGTGTTGGTGTGGGTGGTGGCAGGCAGGAGGACAGAGTGAGCTAGACATTGGAACCCTAAGACCAGAATGTTGACCATCAGGTCAGTCTGAATTTGGGAATGGGAATGGACATGGTCACAATTAGCTGTGGTGTTTGTGGGGTCAGGCTGTGATTGGGACAGAGGGAATCAACAGTGAGAGGGAAATTGTGGTTAAAATAAATGACTATGATGGAATGGTGGAGCAGATTTGATGAGCTGAGTGGCCTGATTCCTTGTTCAAATAGTTAATTTTTTTTTTTGCAAACTGCGGGGGCAGTTTTCGAATGTCAATTGGCTCTTAAGCGTAATGCTAACTACGCTGTTGTTGATGATTCCAGCATGAATGGTGTACCTCTTGCTTTGTTCTCAATATGTATGTCGTCTGCAAGCCTTCCAGCTGTCAAAGGCCTTGTTAGTGAGCTTCCCCACAACCATCATTGCTGTTGATTCACCACACTATTACTGGAGAAACACTGCTCTACATAATCAGCCATCCTCCTCCTTGCACAACAAACTTAATTAAATCCATGTAAAGCAGTTTGAGATCTCATCATTAGCTTTCACATCAAAGAAATCTTTCTTGCTAATACAATCATTCCAATGATTCTCTGAATGATCTATTAATATACCTCTCCCATGAGCTAAGGTAGTTAATTTTCTATTTTTATCAAGTGCTTGCGTTACTATTAAAATTTAAAGTAATTTTGTTTTATTGAAGCATTACATTTTGGATGGTTATCTTCAGAATCAGATCAGATTTATTGTCACTGACTTGCAAGATTGTGTAAAACTCTCCAGTTCTGGTTGCCTCACTATAGGAAGGATGTGGAAGCATTGGAAAGGGTACAGAGGAGATTTACCAGGATGCTGCCTGGTTTAGAGAGTATGGATTATGATCAGAGATTAAGGGAGCTAGGGCTTTACTCTTTGGAGAGAAGGAGCATGAGAGGAGACATGATAGAGGTGTACAAGATATTAAGAGGAATAGATAGAGTGGATAGCCAGTGCCTCTTCCCCAGGGCACCACTGCTCAATACAAGGGGACATGGCTTTAAGGTAAGGGGTGGGAAGTTCAAGGGGGATATTAGAGGAAGGTTTTTTACTCAGAGTGTTTGGTGCGTAGAATGCACTGCCTGAGTCAGTGGTGGAGGCAGATACACTAGTGAAATTTGGGAGACTACTAGACAGGTATATGGAGGAATTTGAAGTGGGGGTGATATGGGAGGCAGGGTTTGAGGGTTGGCACAACAATGTGGGCCGAAGGGCCTGTACTGTGCTGTATTGTTCTATGTTCACATATATATAGTTAGGGGCCTGAGACTTTTGCACAGTACTGTAGTGATTTTATGTATTGCACTACTGTATTTGCTGCAAAGAAGCAAATTTTGTGACATATGCTGGTGATATTAAACCTGATTCTGATGGTGCAAGGGAACTGTAATGACTGGTAGATTTGGGTTCAGGTTGATCTATCACACGTGCAAACTGAAACATACAGAGTAATGTGTTGTATGTGTTAACAGCCATTACAATCTAAGGAAGTGCTGAGGTCTTATTCTCACACTCTCTCAGCATATTTTTGACAATTCTGACCATTTCTCATCACCATTGTTTCTGAGTCTTTAGATGAACCCCTTCTTCAGCATTTGACATTTCTTACTTCACCTGTACAGATCCCACACCAATGTCCCTCGCATTAATCGCACCCCTCCCCCCCCACCCAAACAATATCAGCCCACCACCATCTTCTCGCTTGTCCTTCCTGAATGTTGAATACCTCACCCTTTGGCCTTGGTCACCTTGTAGTCATATCGTGGATTATACAGCCCCTTAGCAGGCCCTTCAGCCCATTGAGACAATGCCAGTCATCAGACTAAAACATATTATTCCCATTTTATTCTTCACCCACAGTGTGCCCCCCCCCATAGATAGTCTATGCCACCCCCACCAATCTACACTCAGGAAGCAATCTGCAGTATCCAGCTACCTGTCAGTCTGTGCACCTTGTGCGTGAGGGAGGAAACCAGAGAACCCAGGGGAAACACACATGGTCATAAGGAGAACGTGCAAACTCCACATAGACTGTGCCAAAGGACAGGACTGAAAGTGTGACCCGTTTGTTCCATAATCTGTGTCTCCTCCTCTTCTCCCTAAGCCCGTCACCCCTACTGGGGCATAGGCTGCCCACAGCAGCTCACCAGAGTCCTCTGCCTTCGGTCTGTCTTCCAAGGTGTAGCCCATTGAAGATCCTTCCTCGCCCAGGGATAAGATCTTTGGAGCTTCTGTTGGCGTTTCTGTAGCTTTGGGTTTTTACGTGATGGGGTTGCTATCCCCATACCCTAATCCTCCTTTTGCAGCCAGGCTTGGGACCGTCCACGGCAAGTTATCTCCACTCCAAAAACTTGAGATCATTGGAACTCAACTGCCCAAGTCTTGACCCATACTGAGTCCCCCTTCTGAGGAAGGGTCTTGATCTGAAACATTAGTTCCATTTCTGTTCTCATAGTTGCAGACCGTCCTGATAAGTGTTTCCAGTGTTTGCCATTTTTATTTTAGATTTCCACATTCAGTCTTTTTGTTTTCTTCATTTTCATCTGCATGCTTGCTCGCTGAGCTATGCAGACTCCTTGTTGAGCAAATTCAGTTTCAAAATCATCTTCTTTCTGAAACAAGTTGTTGTTGAATATGAAATCTATAATGACAAATTCCTCTTTCCAGTGGTAAGAGTTGAAGTGTTGAGGGAAACTTTCCAACAGCAATTACTACTTGGTGTAGGCAAATGTGGGAAGAAAGAGAATTCCGCCCAATTATAAACGTCACAAACTTTTTCAATGCAGAATTTCAAAGGTTCTTGCAAGTTCCTGTAGTTGCAATGAAATGATCTGTCTGAATGGCATTCAAAACAAAGATTTTCATTGTAACTCAGTGAACCAATTTACCAAATTAGATATACAGTGGAAAGCATTCTGACTGGTTTCGTCACTGTCTGGCATGGAGGCCCCAGTGCTCAGGATTACGAGAGGCTGCAGAGGGCTGTAAACCCAGCCAGCACTACCCTCCCCTCCATCGACGACCTCTACAAGAGGCAGTACCTCAAGGAGTTGGCATCTGTCACTAAAGATCCTGACCATTCGGGACATGTCCTCTTTTCATTACTATCCTCAGGGAGAGGTACAGGAGCCTGAAGACACACACCCAGTGATTCAGGAACAGCTACTTCCCCTCTGCTATCAGGTTTATGAACGGTCCACGAGCCCATGAAAACTACCTCGTTATTCCTTTTTACACTATTTACTTCTTGTAATTCATAGTAATTCAACGTCTTGCACAACACTGCTGACACGTACAACGAATTTTACATCATATACAGTACCGTGCAGAAGTCTCAGGCACACATATACCTACGATGTCTCAGACTTTTGCACAGTACTGTATCTGTCAAAGAGGAGCAGAGAGCAAGTTTGTAAATCTGGTGGGAGCAAAGGGTGTTGGGAATGGTGAGGGTGGAGCGCCACGGGAGGGGTGTCGGACAGGTGGCAGAGAAGGAGTGCTGGGGTGGGGAATGGTGTGAGTGCAGACACACCCAGCACTGAGACACCAGGCCAGGTCACTTGATTTGAAACAACTAATTTATTGATCATTACAGAATGTCTCTCTGGTGCTTCCTGCTCCCTCCCTTCTCCCTTCCTCTTTTCCCAACCATGATTTTCCTCTTCCTGCCCCTTCCCACTCTCAGCCCACAACAGAGACCCGTATCAGAATTGGGTTTATCATCAATCGCATAGTGACTGCATGGGTTTCCTCTGGGTGCTCCAGTTTCACCCATCTCTCAGCCCAAAGTCGTACTGGTTGGTAGGTTAATTGGTCAATGTAAATTGTCCTGTGATTAGGCTAGGGTTAAATCAGGGGCTGGGCAGTTGGCCAATAAAATCAATCAATAAATAAATAGATAAATACAAATATGTGTGTGTGTGTGTGTGTGTGTGTGTGTGTGTGTGTGTGTGTGTATGTGTGTGTGTGTGTGTGTATATGTGTATATATATATAAATCAAACACTGGAAGCATCAGGTCAGTCTGCATCTGTGGAAAGAGAAATGGGATTAATGTTTCAGATCAAGACCCTTCCTCAGTTAAATTTAGTAAGTATTACTAAAGCACTCACACACAGACAAACCTCCAACTGTAGGACAGGCTGCAAAAAGGAAAGTAAGAAAATAGTGAGGTAATGTTTATGGGTCCAATGTCCGTTCAGAAATCGGATGGCAGAGGGGAAGGAACTGTTCCTGAATCACTGAATGTGTGCCTCAGGCTCCTGTGCCTCCTTCCTGATGATTGCAATGAAAAGAGGGCATGTCCTGGGTGATGGGGGTCCTTTCTGAGGCATCGCTCCTTGAAGATGTCCTGGATACTCTGGAGGCTAGTGCCCATGAGGGAGCTGACTGAGGCTGCAAATCTCAGCAGTTTACTTCAATCCTCCTATCTCATGAGGCACAGACTGCAGACAATTTTCTGTTTGTGAATTATGTGTCTATTTTTAAATGCTATTTAAGTATTCAGGGCTCAATCCAGATGACTGAACAAAGCAGATTTAGGAAGAGATTTATTTAACCAGACTAGATTTTTTTTTCTTGTTCAATTAATCTTCCTTGTAAATCTTATAAGCAATTAAATGACCAGCCAGCCATGTCCTGAAACAAAGCTGCACACAATGGCTTTGAGATCTAATTCACAGTAAACTCTTTGGGTTTTGGAAGTTGAATATTGATTAGACATCATTCAGATTTCTGCACTCAATTGCCACTTTATTAGATACTTCCTGGACCGAATTTAGTGGCTGCTTATTGTACGTTCATGACCTCCTGGTGCTGCAACCCATCCACATAGTTCAGAGATGCTCTTCTACACACCACCGACATAATGCAAGTTATTTGGGATACCATTGCCTTCCTGTCAGCTTGATCCAGTCTGGCCATTCTCTCCTGACATCTCTCATTAACGAGGCATTCTCACCCACAGATCCACCGTTCACTGGATGTTTTTTTTTGTTTCTTGCACCATTCCCTGTAAACTAGAGAAACTTTTTGTGCATGAAAATCCCAGGAGAGCAGCAGTTTCTGGGATACTCAAAGTACCCCATCTGGCACCAACAATCATCCCAGTCCAAATGACTGAACATATTTCTTCCCCATTCTGATGGTTGGTCTGAATAACTAAAACTCTGGACCATCCAACCTGGCATACCCATAATGTTCAGCAGAACAACAACAGCAACAAAACAAGCCCGCTTCCCCCATCCCAACTACCCAGCCACTCACACACAGACAAGCTTCCAGCTGCAGGACAGGCCTGGTCCCCAGCCTCAAATGGACTCAGTCCCGGAGTCTTGGTCATCAGACTTGAGTGGAAGTTCTGGATTGACTTTCAGGCCTCAATCTTCGGTATCGATCCCAGAACTCATGAAAAACGGGACAGTGAACATCAGGCTTCAAACTCTAGGTTTGCTGGAATTGCATACCCAGGGGGTCACTACATCCGATCTCGCTGATCCCACTGGGGCTGCTACTCACTGGTCTTTGCTCATAGTGCTTGCCAGCTCAATGTGTCCTTCACTGAGTCACTTTTAAAAAATTTTGTATAACCTAAATCTATATTTTTCTAAGATACAATGCGGAATAGGACCTTTCGTCCCTTCGAGCCACACCGCCCAGCAACTCCTGATTTAACCCAAGCCGAATCACAGGACCACTTTACAATGACCAATTAACCTACTACCTGGCACGCCTGTGGACTGAGAGGAGACCAGAGAAAATCCATGCATTCCACAGGAAGGACGTACAACTCCTCACAGACGACACCAGGATTGAACTCTGAACTCTGACCCGTAGGCCGTAATGGCGCCATGATAATCAATATGCTATTGCTGCTCTCAAACTCAGAACATAGAGTTGAGGCCTAGACTCTGGCCTGACCTCTAACTCCCCACATCCCTGTCCCTAAGCCCTAATCTGACCCCTAACTCCTAGGCCCCATCTATGAAGGGGAATAAACCGTTGGCATTTTGCACTGAGACCCTTCACCAGAACAGGAAAGGAAGGGGGAAGAAACAGGAATAAGAAAGTGCAGGGAGGAGATGTAGGACATGCTGGCAGGTGACAAGTAAAGCCAGGTGGGTAGGTTGGGGAAGTGGGGGGAACATGAAGCAAGAAGCTCGGAGATGATAGGTGGAAGACGAGAAGGTCTGAAGAAAAAGGAATTTGATAGGAGAGGAGAGTGGACCATGGGCGAAAGGGAGGGAAAAGGGGAACCAGAGGGAAGAGTGAAGAGAATGGATGAGAGGGGAACCAGAATGAGGAAATGAGGAGAGGGGGACAAATCGCCAGAAGTTGGAATTAATCGATATTAATGCTGTCAGGTTGGAGGCTACCCAAATGGAATACGAGGTTTGGTTCCTCCATCCTGAGTGTGGCCTCATTGTGACAGTGGAGGAAGGCCATGGACTGATGTGTTAGGAGGGGAATGGGAAGCTGCAGTGAAATAGGTGGCCACTGGAAATCCCACCTTTTGTGACAGATGGAGTGAAGGTGCTCAGCAAAGTGTTCCCCCTTGACAGACTTGCAGATTGCTGCCAATGATCAAATGTGACAACTGTACAGTCCTAATGTGCATCCCACGTGGGGGGGGGGGCTGCTCCAAGAGAAGGAAAATCTCTTTATTTGACATCTGTGACAGCACGTTTTATCATGTAGAGGTTCTGTCTCTCAGCTAGGGAATCTGAAGCTGTGGAGTATGGAACAAGAGGTAAAGCTGCCTTGAAATACATGGTTTACACTGGTTCATACTGAAAATGAAGGATTATTGTAGTTTTGATAATTGATGTGTGTGGGTGGAATCTTATGTGTGTTAAAGTTATGCACGCTTAACTCTGCAAGAGATGGTTATAGAATTTCTTTATTGCTGACAATGTTACATAATGATTTACTTCAACACATAAGACTTTACATTATATTAAAATTTTTGATCCTGTTTAGTGTTAGTAGATTGTCAGTGATTACTGCCACATCCGGCCTCATCTAATGTTCCTCTGAACAATGCATACCATAGAACATAGAACATTACAGCACAGTCCCAGCCCTTCTGTCCACGATGTTGTGTTGACTTTTTAACCTGCTCTAAGATCAATCTAACCCTTCCCTCCTACATAGCCCTCCATTTTTCTATCATCCATGTAATTATCTAAGACTCTCTTAAATCTCCATAAGACATTGGAGCAGAATTAGACCATTCAGGCCATCGAGTCTGCTCCACCGTTCCATCATGGCTGATCCCAGATATACCCACGGACTTGGCCTCCACCGCAGCCTGTGGCAGAGCATTCCACAGATTCACTACTCTCTGGCTAAAAAAATTCCTCCTTACCTCTGTTCTAAAAGGTTGCCCCTCAATTTTGAAGCTGTGCCTTCTAGTTCTGGATACCCTCACCATAGGAAACATCTTCTCCACATCCACCCTATCTAGTCCCTAATGTATCTGCCTCTGCTACCACCCCTGGCAGCGTGATCCCAGCACCCACCACTCTCTGTAAAAAATTCTACCCCTGACATCCTCCCTACACTTTTCCCCAATCACCTTAAACTGATGTCCCCTCCTACTAGCCATTCCTGTCCAAACTCCTTACAGACAGTGGGAATTGAACCCTGATCCTATAGCTAGCACTGTAAAGCATTGTGCTAACCGTTACACCACCAGGCCGCTCCATATTTTTGTAGGTTTGGAGTGGAATTTGCATGCAAACTGCGGACATACTGCATGTGAGCGATAAAATCAGTTGCTGGTTATTTCCACAGACTAATTATTGCCAGAGAGATTGCATTCGTTGCGATGAAAAATGAAAATTCCTCACTCTTTAGAAATGGCGTTTCACAGGGACCTATATAGCTTTGACTGTTATTAGTGGCATAGCATAAAATTGCTTCATGACACAAAGCTTCTCTTGAACATAACATTGAAAACAGATTGCTTTTAGGTGGATTTACACTAATTAATCTGAATAATTAAGAAACAACAGATGGATTGCAATGTGGATTACTGCCACGCGTTTCACTGAGGAGCAGTAAACATACGGAGGTTTGAATTTCCCGGTGGCCAACCTTTTAAATTGCTATCCCAACATGTCAGTCCATGGCCTCCTCTTCCGGCACAATGCGGTCACTCTGACTTTGGAGGAGAAACTCCACATATTCTGTCCGGGCAGCTTCCAACCTGATGGCATGAATATTGATTTCTTCAACTTAATGGTATTTTTTCCCTCCCCTTTTCCCCTTCTATTTCTCACTCTGGCTTCTCACCTCTTCCCCTCACCTGCCTATCACCTCCCCCCTCGTGTCCCTCCTCCTTCCCTTTCTCCTAAGGTCCACTCACCTCTTCTATCAGATTCCTTCTTCTCCAGCCCTTTACCTTTTCCACCTATCTAAATCAGAGTCAGGTTTAATATCACAGGCATATATCATGAAAATTGTTGTTTTGCAGCATTATTAATTACAGTAAGAAATATATAAATTAATTAAGTAGTGCAAAAAGGGAGCAAAATAGTGAGGTCGTGTTCACGGGTTCAGTGTCCATTCAGAAATCAGATGGCGGAGGGGAGAAGCTGTTCCTGAAACATTGAGTATGTGTCTTCAGGTTCCCCCTTGAGAATAGCGATGAGAAGAGGGCATGTCCTGGGTAAAGGGTGACCGTAATGCTGGATGCCACCTTTCTGAGGCATCGCCTTTTGGAGATGTCCTTGATGTTGGGGAGGCCAGTGCCCATGATGGAGTTGGTGCATTTACAACTTTCTGCAGCTTATTTCAATTTTGTGCAGTGGCCCCTCCATATCAGATGGTGATGCAGCCAGTTAGGATGCTCTCCATGGTGCATCTGTAGAAATTCGCAAGTGGCTTTGGTGACATACCAGGTTTCCTCAAACTCCTAATGAAATATAGCTGCTGTCGTGCCTTCTTTGTGATTGTATCAACGTGTTGGGCCCAGGATAGATCCTCAGATGTTGGGACAGCTCACACTTTCCACTTCTGATCTCTTGATGAAGACTGGTGAGGTTTTCCTCGACTTCCCCTTCCTGAAGTCCTCAATCAACTCCTTGGTCTTACCGGCATTGAATGCAAGGCTGTGGCTGTGACATCACTCAACCAGCTGATCTATCTCGTTCCTCTACACTTTCTCATCACCATGTGAAATTCTGTTAGCAATAGTTGTATTGTTGCAAATTTATGGATCGCATTTGAGCTGTGCCTAGCCACACAATCAGCATTTTTTCTCCAGTTCTGCCGAAACGTCAGCTGTACTTTTTTCCATAGATACTTCCTGGCCTGCTGAGTTCCTCTGGCATTTTGTGTGCGTTTCTCGGATTTCCAGCATCTGCAGATTTTCTCTTGCTGGTAGCCTGATATAGGTATTACTATTGTCCAGGTGAACCAAGTTGAGTGGACAGCCAGTGTGACAGCATCCACTGCAGACCCATTGTGGTGACAGGTAAATTGCAGAGGGGTCCAGGTCCTTACTTAGGCAGGAGTTGTTTCGTACCTGCTGATGACATTGCTCAGCTCCTCCAGCGTCAGCCTGATGCTGGCCTGAGGTAGAACGTCCACCGCAACTAGGGTGATGGTAGAAAACTGGATGACATTTGACTGCTGGATGTTCCAGGTCAGGTGAGCAGGACCAAACAGGACTATCACCTCCCAGCTTCCTACTTCATCCTTTTCATCCTCTCTTCCCCCAACTACTTGGGTTCACCTTTCACTTTCTAGCTTGTTCTCCTTCCTCTCCCCCCACCTTTTTATTCTGACTTCTGTCCCCTTCCTTTTCCAGTCCTGAAGAAGGGTCTCAGCCTGAATCGTTGACTGTTTATTCATTGCCATAGATGCTGTCTGACCTGCTGAGCTCCTCCAGTATTTTGTGTGTGTGTTGACATGGAAAGAATAAAATATATTTTCTACTTTGTTATTATTCTGTAGGATGTGAGTGTTGGAAAGGCTAGAATTTATCTCCCCATCTCTAATTGCTTTTGCAAAAATAGTGTTGAGCCATGGTAGTCGTACTAGTGAAATGCTGTTGGGAAAGGGGGTTCCAGCACTTGAACTCAGCAAGGATAGACATCATGCTTCCATGTGAAATAGTGTGTGACCTGGAGGGGCACCCGCAGGGTATTCTGTTAGACCATTATCCCATAAGAGTTGTGCAGAATTAGGCCATTCAGCCCATTGCATCTGTTCTTCCATTATGGCTGATTTATCGTCTGTCTTTATCCAATTCTCCTGCTTTCTCTCCATAGCATTTGACACCCTGACTAATCAAGAAACTATCAACCTCCACTTTAAGTGTACCCAATGACTTGGCCTCCACAGACATCTGTGGCAATGAATTCCACGGATTCACCAGCCTCCAGCTAAGGAAATTACTCTTCAGGCAACACACACAAAATGCCGGTGGAACGCAGCAGGCCAGGCAGCATCTATAGGAAGAAGTACAGTCGACGTTTCGGGCCGAGACCCTTCATCAGGACTCATTTTCCTATAGTACTTCTTCCTATAGATGCTGCCCGGCCTGCTGCGTTTCACCAGCATTTTGTGTGTGTGTTGCTTGACTTTTCAGCATCTGCAGATTTTCTCGTGTTTGGGTTTTTAAATTACTCCTCATCTCTGTTTTAAAGGGGCATCCTTGTATTCTGGTCCCAGACTCTCCCACTATAAGAAACAGTATTGTATTGAGGCCTTTCAATATTTGGTAGGTTTCAATGAGATCGCCCCCTCATTCTTCTAAACTCCAGCAAGTACAGGCCCCGACCCATCAAACTCTCCTCATATGTTAACCCTTTCATACCCTGGGATCACTCTCCTGAGCCTCCTCCAGACCCCCTCCAATGGCAGCACTTCCTGTTCACCAGAACTTGCTGTCCATCTCCTCATTGATGGTGGTTTATGAGGTGATGCTGAAGAAATCTGGGCAAGGAACTGTGAGTCTAGGAGTCCCGGCCTTGGGGTCGGAGGGCTGAAAGTAGTCTTGGGGTTCAGTGCCAGTCTCCGTGTGAGGGGTGGGAAAGGACCTTGTTTTGTTGTTGTTGCCCTGCGTTGTTCTGTAATGTTGCTTGTGGTGTTCTGCTGAGCGTTCGGAGTATGCTGTGTTGGCACTGGAATATGTGGTGGGGCTTGCAGGCTGCCCCCAGTGCATTCTTGTGTGTGTTGGTTGCCAATACTAGTTACACATTTCACTGTACATTTCGACATGGATGTGATAAATAAATCTGGATCTAAAATCTGCAATTTGCCCAGCAGGAATGTGTGACTGTTGCTCAAGAGAGCACCTTTAAAATATGAGCAGGCAGGTCTCCAGTGCTGCATTCCAGACTGAACAAGAGCATCCGAGACACAAGGTTCACCCAGTCTCACTCAGTTACAGTCAGCAGAACCTGCATTGCCAAGGCTTCAGGCAGGTTCTCGGGGAGAAACCCACCCAGTTTCCCTTCAGATGTGAACAAGACTTACTCTCACACTGAATCTATTCACCTGTTCACTCACACAACAGTCCCATTCAGAACCTGTTCACACATTGAAACTCACATTTGCACGCTCAAACTCACACACAAACTCACACACTCAGAGTCACATTCAGAATTGGTTCACATACTGAAACTCACATCCTGAAACTTACACTCTCACACTGAAATTCACACTCAGATGCTGAAACTCACACTTGCACACTCAATCTCACACAGTCACATCCAGAACCTGTTCACACACTGAAACTCACAACACTCTCACACTGAAATTCACACTCAGACATTGAAACTCGCACTCACATGCTGAAACTCACACTTACATACTCAAACTCACACACAAAGTCACATTCAGAACCTGTTCACACTCTGAAACTCACTACACTCTGCCTTCTTGCCATATTCTTTATGACCTGACCAATCAGGAAACGATCAACTTCCTCTTTAAATATACCCATGGACTTGGCCTCCACTGCGGTCTGTTGCAGAGCATTCCACAGATTCACTACTCTCTGGCTGAAAGAATTCCTCCTTACCTCTGTTCTAAAGGTCACCCCACAATTCTGAGGCTGTGCCCTCTGGTTCAGGATACCCCCAACATAGGAAACGTCCTCTCCACATCCACCCTATCTAGTCCTTTCAACATTCAGTAGGCTTCAATAAGATCTCCACACATTTTTCTAAATTCTAGTGAATACAGGCCCAAAGCTGCCAAACGCTCCTCACCCCTTCATTCCCGGAATCATCCTCGTGAACCTCCTCTGAACCCTCTCCAATGACAGCACATTCTTTCTGAGATATGGGGCTCAATACAGTTGATAACACTCCAAGTGCAGCTTGACTAGCGTCTTATAAAGCCTCAGCATTATCTCCTTGTTTTTATATTCGAATCCCCTTGAAATAAATGCCAATATTGCATTTGCCTTCTTTACTGCACTCAACCTGTCAATTAACCTTCTAGGAGTCTTGCATGAGGATTCCCAAGTCCCTCTGCACCTCTGATGTTTGAAACTTCTCCCCATTTAGATGATAGTCTGCACTATTGTTCCTTTAACCAAAATGCATTATCATACATTTCCCAACACTGTATTCCATCTGCCACTTTTTTGCCCATTCTTCCAATTTGTCTAAGTCCTGCTGCAATCGTATTGCTTCCTCAGCACTACCTGCCCCTCCACCTATCTTCATATCATCCACAAACTTTGCCACAAAGCCATCAGTTCCATTATCTAAAACATTGACAAACAATGTGAAAAGTAGCAGTCTCAATACTGACCCCTGAGGAACACCACTAATCACTGGCAGCCAACCAGAAAAAGCCACCTTTATTCCCACTCGCTGCCTTCTGTCTGTCAGCTATTCTTCTATCCATGCCAGTATCTTTCCTTATCAAATGCCATTTGAAGATCCAAGTAAATGACATCCACTGCCCATCCATTGTCCATACTGCTGGTACTTCCTCAAAGAACTCCAACAGATTTGTCAGGCAAGATTTCCCTTTATAGAAGCCATGCTGACTTTGACTTATTTTATCATTAGTCCAAGTACCTTGAAACCTCATCCTTAATAATCGTCTCCAACACTTTCCCAACCACTGAGCTTAGACTAACCGGCCTGTAATTTCCTTTCTTTTGTCTTCCTCCCTTCTTAAAGAGTGGAGTGACATTTGCAATTTTTGAGTCCTCTGGGACCGTTCCAGAATCAAGTAATTCTTGAAAGATCATGACCAATGCATCCGTTATCTCTTAAGTAACCCCTCTCAGGACCTTGGGATGTAGTTCATCTGGTCCAGGTGATTTATCCACCTTAAGACCTTTGAATTTGCCTTGCACTTTTTCCTTTGTAATAGCAATACCACTCAGTCTTGCTCCCTGATACTCATTGACCTTTGGCACACTGCTAATGTCTTTCAGAGTGAAGAATGATGCAAAGTACCCATTAAGCTCATCTGCCATTTCTTTGTCCCTCATTACTACCTCACCAGCATCATTTTTCAGTGGTCCAATATCAACTCTCACCTCCCTTTTACTCTTTACATAACTGAAAAAAATTTTCGTATCCTGCTTTATATTATTGGCTAGTTTGCCCTTGTATTTCATCCTTTCCCCTTTTGCTTTTTAGTTGCCTCTTGTTGGATATTAAAAGCTTCCCACTCACTTTTGCTACCTTATATCCTCTTTCCTTACCTTTTATGTAGTCCTTAAACTGCTTTGTCAACCACAGTTGCCTCACCTGCCATTAGAGAACTACTTCTGTGGGACATATCTATCCTGCACCTTGTATATGGGGTGTCAGGGAGGGGTAGCACCTCTGGTGGGGGAACATGTCGCGTCCTTTTCAGGGTGGTTAGTCCACCTTTGGTCCCCACCTGGCACTCAGCTCTCACCTGTGGCTCCTCGTAGCTGTTTGCATGCGACAGCGGCCACACCCCGGGCAACGACTTCAACAAGCCGGCTAAACCAGGTGAGGGTAGCCGACGGCTCAAACCCTCGGTGTGATAGGGAGTTGTCTCTCCCAGCATGTGAAGACAGACTCCGGCAGATTGAGCGGACAAGACCAATGGAAGGTCCAACGGTCAAGAAGGCGGTCTCTGCAAGCGTCGTGGAACGTGTAGAGCAGGACGAGACACAGAAGACGTCCTGGTCATCCACTGCGCCTAGTCCCATCTCCAGCCATCTAGACTCTGTCTTGCCACTGGACCCAGATGGGAATTGGGAAGAGAGAGTGAGGCTGACGCTGCGCAACTCTCCCTCACTTAAATCCAAATCACGCGCTAGTTCTGACACCATCATAATGGTGTCGAGGTCCTCATCGACGTCAACGATGGACGAACAACAACAACCTTGTAAGCTGTTCCCAGAAACTTCAGCCATCTCTGCTCTGCCAACACTCCACCAGTATCCTCCTCCAGTCCACTTGAGCAAGCTCCTCTCTCATGCCTCTGTAATTCCCTTTATTCCATTGTGATACTGATAGATTTGACTTGTGCTTCTCCCTCTCAAATTACAGTATGAATTCAATCATATTATGATCACTGCCTCTTGAGGGTTCCTTTACATTAAGCTCCCTAATAAGATCAGGGTTATCACACAACACCCAATACAAGATAGCCTTTCCCCTTGTAGGTTCAAGCACAAGCTGTTTTTAAAAAGTCATCTCATATGCATTCAACAGATCTCCCCTCTTATGATCCGACACCGACCTGATTTTCCCAATCCCCTTGCATATTGAAGTCCCCCATTACCCTTATTACATATCTTTTCCAGCTCCCTTTGCAATCTCAACCTCACATCTTGGCCACTATTTGGAGGCCTATATATATGATTCCCATAATGGTTTTTTCACCCTTGCAGTTTCTTACCTCCACCCACAAAGATTTAACATTCTCTGGGCACACAGGAAGATTTCTATTCGTAGGAGAGTCTAGGATCTGAGGGCTCAACCTCAGAATGAAAGGGCTCTTCTTTAGAACTGAGCTGAGGAGATAGCTCTTCAGCTAGAGGTGATAAATCTGTGGAATTCATTGCCACAGACGGCTGTGGAGATCAAGTCTTTGGGCGTAGTTTATGCAGAAATCGATCAGTTCTTGATTGCAAGGAAGTTAAGGATTACGGGGAAAAGTTTTCTTCTTCTTAAGCCCATCACCCCTACTGCGGGCACAGGCGGCTCACCAGAGCCCTCTGTCCTGGGCCAGTCTTTCATGTTGTCTCCATCAGCTTGGTGTATCCTTTCTCTCCCAGGGATGAAGTCTTTGGAGCTTCTGTTGGTGTTTCTGTAGCTCTGGGTTTTTATGGGAAGAGGTTGTTAGCCCTGTGCCCAAACCTCCTCCTTTCACAGCTGGGCTTTGGACCATCCATGATGGAGTTCATTGGGAAAATGGGGCTGAAAAATCAGCCATGATCAAATGGCAGAGCAGACCAATTGGGCCTATAGCCTAATTTTGTTCCTATATCTTATGGCCTGATGGATTTTATTTCCGGGGATACTCATTGAAAAGTGGCCTGAAGCAAGCTGTTCTACATGACTTGGCTGACATTTTGGGATCTTGGGCACACCCTCTAAACATTTCCCATCCCTGAAAACTGACGTGTACCTGGAGTTCTGTCTTACATACCCAACAAGTTGAGTCATCATTGGTCTAAAGATCACGAGGCAGGTCTGATATACATATGCCTCAAGATATAAAGGCCAGCTGATATTGTCACCAACCATTTTAGTCTCGTGAATGAAGTTGATGGATGATGTGGATGTTTTCTGATGGGGGGAAGGGATAGGGTGGCCCCGTTCTAACAATAACCCAGATGCTCTGTGGTCACTTAACCTCAAAGTCAAGGTCAAAGTCGAGCTTAATGTCATCTGCACAAGTCCATGTGTGCACAGGTGCAATGAAAAACTTACTCATAGCAGTGTCAGAAGCAAGGGTTATTATCACTGATGTATGTCACGAAATTTATCATTCTGTGATAGCAGTACAGAGCAAATACATAAAACGTACTATAAAATACAGTAAGAAATGAATATAAAAATTTAGTACAAAAATAAAACAAAAGAAGTGAGGTAGTGTTCATGGATTCATTGTCCTTTCAATAATCTGATGGTGGAGGGAAGAAGCTGTTCCTTAATCATTGAGTTTGTGCCTTCAGACTCCTGTACCACCTCCTTGATGGTGGTAATGAGAAGAGGACATGTCCTGGGTGATGGGGGTCTTCAGTGATGGATGTCGCCTTTTTGAGGCATCGCCTTTTGAAGCTGTCCTCTGTGCCGGGGAGGCCAGTGCCCGTGATGGAGATGGCTGAGTAACAACTTTTTGCAGCTTTTACTGATCCTGTACGTTGGAGCCTCCGCACCAGACAATGACGCAACCAGTTAAAACACTCTCCACTGTACACCTGTAGAAATTAATAGCCACAAGCCACAGTGGTCAGGCTGTGATTGCAATGTAACTATGGAGAACTTTGATTATTTCCATCTGGTGTTTAGATGTCAGGGCGAGCCATTACTGCTAAATACTCTCCGGCTATTTTTGATGGACTGACCTTAAACCTCCCCTTTTATACCACAATACTCAGATAAGTATCAGGCAAAGTGGATTGTGAAAGGAGTTGGACTTTAGGCTTTATTGGCTGCTGAATGTAGAAGCCACAAAAATTGGGACATCCCTATTTTAAGCAATCAATATTGCGGTTTGCTATTCCATATGAAAAAAAATTTGCACTTCACAGACAGAGACAGACCAGACAGATTTTGAACTGTCTGTGAGACCAAGCATTTTTGCCATATCCTAAAGGGTTTGGCAAATGGAACTCTCAAGAACGGCTGTGGGGGCCATCACTGGAGTGGACTTCGGGAAGCTGCAGAAAGATGTAAACTCAGCCAGCTCCATCATGGGCACTGGCCTCCCCAGCATCGAGGATGCCTTCAAAAGGCATGCCTCAAAAAGGCAGCATCCATCATTAGGGAACCCCATCACCCAGGACTTATTTCTGCAATCAGGGAGGAGGTATAGGAGCATAAAGACACACCCAGTGATTCGTTCACCAGCAACTTTGATGTGTGTTGCTTGAATTTCCAGCATCTGCAGAATTCCTGTTGTTTCCCAGTGATTCAGGAACAGCTTTTTCCCTTCCGCCATCAGATTTCTCAATGGACAATGAACCTATGAACACTATCTCGCTAATTTTTTTTTTTGCTCTATTTTTGCACGACTTATTTAATCGTTTATGTATACTTATTGTAATGTATAGTTTTTTTTATTATTATGTATTGCAACATAGGCTGTCTCAAAACAACAAATTTCACGACATACGCTGGTGATATTAAACCTGATTCTAATATCCTGGGGTTGAGGATTGAGCACAGTTTTTGCTACCTTATCGGAGGAAAGACATCATTAAGCTCGAAAGTACAAAGAAGATTTACGACGATGGTTCCAAGACTCGGGCCTGAGTAAAGGGAAAGGTTGAGCATGTTTGCACTTTCTTCATTGGAGTGCCAGAGACCGAGGGGTGATGTTGTAGAGGTGTATAATATCATGACTTGCTAAGATTGGATGAAGGCAGACAGTGTTATTCTCAGAGAAAGGGATTCAAAGTTCAAAGTGCATGTATGTCACCAAGTGAAATTCATTTGAGCAATTCATTTTCTTGCGGGCATACTCAGTAGGACTATAGAATAATAACCATACCAGAATCAGTGAAAGACTGCCCAACTTGGACATTCAAACAGAGAGCAGAAGACAACAAATTGTGCAAATACAAAAAGAAGAAACAACAATAATGAATAAATAATCATTAAATATCAAAGACAAGATGAAGAGTCCTTGAAATTGAGTCCATAGGTTGCAGGAACATTTCAATGATGGGGTAGGTGGAGTTGTGTGAAGTGTCCCCTTTGGTTCAGGATCCTGATGGTTGAGGGGTAATGACTGTTCCTGAACCTGGTGGTGAGGCTCCTGTACCCCCTTCCTGATGGCAATAGCAAGAAGAGAGGATGCCTGGGTGGTGGGTGTCCAGATGGTGGATGCTGCTTTCCTGTGACAGCATACCGTATGGATGTGCTCAATAGTGAGGAAGGCTTTACCTGTGGGCCGAGTCCGCTAATTTTTGTAGGCTCTTCCATTCAAGGCCATTGGTGCTTCCATACCAGGCCGTGATGTAGCCAGTCAATATACTCTCCACCGTACATCTATACAGTTTAAAAAGTTAAAGTTTGTCCTGAGCCTTGTGGCCCAACGGGCCGGTGTTTATGCCGGTTTCTGTGGCGTGAAGCGACTGAGAGTACGAGACTCCCCCCCCTCCCCCCCACCATCCCGGATAGGACACCAGTCTATCACGAGGTTAACCCCCAGCATTTGCCGGTACCCATTTTCAGCTTGGTGAACTGGAGCAGTGTGTGGTTAAATGCCTTGCTCAAAGACACAACACGCTGCCTTGGCCGAGACTCGAACCTACGACCTTCAGATCGTGAGCCCAACTCCCTAACCACTTGGCCACGCGCCACACACATCTATACAGTGAAATGTGTCAATTGCGCCAAGGATGTGCCAGGGGCACAGTACAAATGTGTCACCATGCTTCCGGTGCCAAAATAGTATGCCCACAACTTACTAACATCTTGGCACGTCTGAAATATGGAAGGAAACTGGAGCACCAAGGAAAAGTAACAGAGAACGTTACAGCACATTACAGGCTCTTTAGCCCACAATGTTGTGCTGATCTTTTAAATGATTCTTCCCTCACATATAGTCCTCCATTTTTCCATCATCCATGTGCCTATCTAAATGCCCCCTAATGTATCTGCCTCTACCATCATCCCTGACAGGATGTCCCACACACCCGCCACTCTGTGTAGAAAAAACTACCATTGACAACCCCCCTATACTTTCCTCCAATCACTTTAAAATTATATCCCCTCGTATTAGCCATTTCTACCCTGGGAAAAAGTCTCTGGCTGTCCACTCTATCTATGCCTCTTATCATTTTGTACGCCTCTATCGTCATTTCTCTTCCTCATTCACTGCAAAGAGAAAAGCCCCAGCTCACTCAATGTATCCTCATAAGACATGCTCTCCAAGCCAAGCAGCATCCTGGCAAATCTCCTCCCAAGTGGTCTAAAAACTTTAACAAAGCTGAGAAAGAGTAACTTACTGCAAAACACCAACTGGAGAGCAAAGGATTTTATAGAAAAGGCTGGAATGTGTTTGGCAAGAAGGAGGAGACCCATTACGGATTGTATAATCAAGCCACAGGCCAAGGTATAGACGACGTCAGTATCTAAACACAAATGGAACAACCTACACTGAGTGGCCACTTTATTACATATACACTTGCTTATTATTGCAAATATCCAATCAGCCAATCATGTGGCAGCAACTCAATGAATCAAAATCAA
This sequence comes from Mobula hypostoma, assembly GCF_963921235.1. Taxonomy (NCBI): domain Eukaryota; kingdom Metazoa; phylum Chordata; class Chondrichthyes; order Myliobatiformes; family Myliobatidae; genus Mobula; species Mobula hypostoma. The sequence goes on from NC_086121.1 coordinate 2,850,700, forward strand.
ATTTATTATCCGAGTACATATATGTTACCACATACAACCCTGAGATTCTTGTTCTTTTGGCATATTTAGCAAATCTATAGAACAGTAACTGTAAACAGGATCTGTAAACTGTTAATAAACCATGCAAATGAGATATAAATAAATAGCAATAAATAATGAGCATGAAATAAGATAAAAGAGACCTTAAATGAGTTCAGTTATCCCCTTTTGTTCAAGAGCCTGATGGTTGAGGTGTAGTAACTGTTCTTGAACCTGGTGGTGTGAGTCCTGAGGCTCTTGTACCTTCTACCTGATGGCAGCAGTGAGAAAAGAGCATGGACTGGGTGGTGAGGATCTTTGATGATGGATGCTGCTTTCCTACAGCAACGTTTCATGTAGCTAGTTTGGAGAGTTTTACCTGTGATGGATTGGGCCGAATCCATTACTTTTTGTCAGATTTTCTGCTCAAAGGCATTGGTGTTCCCATACCAGGTCATAATGCAGCCAGTCAGCATGTCTAGAGAAGTTTACCAAGGTTTTTGATAACACAGCGAGTCTCCACGGACTACTGAGGAAGTAGAGGCACTGTCATGCTTTCTTCACAATTATATTTATATGATGGGTCCAGGACAGATCCTCAGGTAGTGACACCCAGGAATTTAAAGTTACTGACCCTCTCCACCTCTGATGATTACTGGCTCATGGACCTCTGGTTTCCCCCTAGTAAAGTCTACAATCAGTTCCTTGGTCTTGTTGACATTGAGTGAGAGGTCCAATTTTCAATCACCCTCCTGTACGCTGATTCATCACCACGTTTGATACAGCCCATAACAGTGGTGTCATCAGCAAACTTGTATACGGTGTTGGAGCTGTACTGAGCCACACAGTCACAGGTGTAAAGTGAGTAGAGCAGGGGGCTAAGTACACATCCCTGTGCCAGTCCTGTACTGATGGAGACTGGGGAGGAGGTGTTTTTGCTGACCTGGGCTGACTGGGGTCTACAAGTGCGGAAATCCAGGATCCAATTGCATAAGGAGATATTGAAACCCACGACTTCATCTTACTGATTAGATTTAAGGGATTGATGGTGTTGGATGCTGAGTTGTAATTGATAAAGAGCATCCTGACGTATGCATCTTTTCCATCCAGATGTGCCAGGGTTGTGTGAAGAGCCTACGAGCTAGCATCTGTTGTAGAGCTGATCTTTCAGCAGGCGAATTGGAAAAGATCCAAGTTGCCAGTCAGACAGGAGCTGATATGCTTCAACACCAGCCTCTCTAAACACTTCATCACTGTGGATGCAAGTGCCACTGGGTGATGGTCATTTAGACAGGTTACCACGCTCTTCTTGGGCACCACACACTGCCGGAGTGAGAGGTTCCAGATATCCATGAATACACCAGACATTTGGTCAGCACGGGTCTTCAGTACTTGGCCAGGTACTCCGTCCAGACTGGATGCTTTCCTTGGATTCACTCTCTTGAAGGTAGCCTGCATATCATCTTCAGATACTGAGACCTAAAGATCATCAGGAGACATCGGGATGTGCGATGGTTCCTTCCTGTTCTGGTGATCAAAACGAGCAAGAAGGCATCGAACTCACCTGGAAGCAAAGCCCTGCTGTCTCCTATGTCACAAGATTTAACTTTGTAGGTGGTTATGGCATTCAAATCCTGTCACAGCTGTCGAGCATCCTACGTTGATTCCAGTCTAGTATGGAACCTCCATGTTTCCTGTGAGATATCTTTCCAGAGTTCATACCTGCACCCCTTGTAGCATTCTTGATCTCCAGATTTGAATGTCTAATCTGGCTCTCAGCAGATCAAAGCATGCAGACATGGTCAAGAGATTCAGTTGTTGTTCAGACCAAACATCAGAATGGGGAAGAAATGTAATCTTTCTTTCTTTCTTTTCTTTTTAAATCTTTTTATTGAGTAAGTATACAAAAAAGGTAAGCCATATAAACATTAATACAATGTTAAAGTATAATAAAATTCCAAAAGATAACAATACCAAAAAGAAAATACTACAAACAATGTAATTTAAGCATAAGAAACCAAGATAACATAATAGTATACTAGATTTTATATATATCAATGGAAAAAAAAAGAAAAAAAAAAAAAACCCCAAAAAAAAAACCCACCGTGCAACTAACTAAAAGCAAAGCAAAGCAATGGGCTAACTTGAAACCAAACAGAGTTAAACTTAAAATCACGTCCTCAATCCCGACCTCCATTAAAACAGTGAAGAAAAAACAAGAAGGGTAAATATTACATTAAATGAAAATATCGAATAAAAGGTCCCCAAATCTGTTCAAATTTAAATGAAGAATCATAAAGGTTACTTCTAATTTTCTCCAGATTCAAACATAAAATCGTCTGAGAAAACCAAAAAAAGGTAGTTGGAGCATTAAGCTCTTTCCAATGTTGTAAAATACATCTTTTCGCCATTAAAGTAAGAAATGCAATCATTCTACGGGCTGAAGGGGAAAGATTACTAGAAATTTTAGGTAGTCCAAAGATAGCAGTAATAGGGTGAGGAGAGATATCTATATTTAATACCTTAGAAATAATATTGAAAATATCTCTCCAAAAAGTTTCCAAAGTAGGGCAAGACCAAAACATATGAGTTAAAGAGGCTATCTGCCCCGAACATCTATCACAGAAAGGATTAATATGCGAGTAAAAACGCGCTAACTTATCTTTGGACATATGTGCTCTATGAACCACTTTAAATTGAATTAGGGAATGTTTAGCACAAATAGAGGAAGTATTAACTAATTGTAAAATCTGCCCCCAATCATCCACAGAAATGGTAAGCCCCAATTCCTGTTCCCAATCTACCCTAATCTTATCAAATGGAGCTTTCCTAAGTTTCATAATAATATTATAAATCATAGCCGATGCACCTTTCTGACATGGATTAAGGTTAATTATCGAATCTAAAATATATATAGGAGGAAGCATTGGAAAGGAAGTAAGTATAGTACTTAGGAAATTTCTAACTTGTAAATATCTAAAAAAATGTATTCTTGATAAGTTATATTTATTAGATAATTGTTCAAAAGACATAAGGGAACCATCTAAAAATAAATCCAAAAACCGTAAAATACCCTTAGTCTTCCAAGTTTGAAAAGCGCGATCCGTAAAAGAGGGAGGAAAAAATATGTTACCTAAAATAGGAATCGCTAACCCGAATTGATTAAGATCAAAAAATTTTCTGAATTGAAACCAAATGCGCAAAGCATATTTAACTATCGGGTTAGAGACCTGCTTAAGACGTTTCGAATCAAAAGGAAGAGAGGAACCTAAAATAGAACCAAGTGTATAACCCTGAACAGATTGTAATTCCAATGCTACCCATTTAGGAATAAATAGTATGTCCCGGTCAAGTAACCAAAATTTCATATGTCGAATATTAATAGCCCAATAATAAAATCTAAAGTTAGGTAATGCTAAACCTCCATCTCTCTTAGCTTTCTGTAAATGTATTTTACCCAGTCTCGGATTCTTGTTCTGCCAAATAAATGAAGAAATTTTAGAGTCAACTTTATCAAAAAAAGATTTAGGAACGAAAATTGGTAATGCCTGAAACACATATAAAAATTTTGGCAAAAAAAACATCTTAACTGCATTAATACGACCAATCAAAGTTAAATATAAGGGAAACCATTTAGATGAAAGTTGAGTAATATGGTCTATTAATGGTAAAAAGTTAGTCTTAAATAAATCTTTATGTTTACAAGTAATTTTAATCCCAAGATATGAAAAGTAATTATTAATCAATTTAAATGGAAATTTATAATATAAGGGAAGATGTTTATTAATCGGAAAAAGTTCACTCTTACTAAGATTTAATTTATAACCTGAGAAAAGACCAAATTGTGCTAATAACTCTAAATCAGCAGGAATGGATCTCTCAGGATTAGAAATATATAAAAGTAAATCATCAGCATAGAGTGATAATTTATGGGACTTTAATCCCCGAGTTATCCCAGTAATATTTAAAGATTCTCGAATAGCAATTGCAAGAGGTTCTAATGCAATATCAAATAATAGGGGACTAAGAGGACAGCCTTGTCGAGTACCACGAAAGAGAGGAAAAAAAGGTGAGTTTAAGGAGTTAGTACGAACCGAGGCTACAGGGGAGTAATATAACAGTTTAATCCAGGATATAAATTTCAAGCTAAAATTAAACATTTCAAGCACCTTAAATAAATAAGGCCATTCTACTCTATCAAAAGCTTTCTCGGCATCTAAAGAAATAACACACTCAGGAACATTTTGTGAGGGAGTATAAACGATATTTAACAATGTACGAATATTATAAAAAGAGTAACGACCTTTAATAAAACCCGTTTGGTCTTCCGAAATAATAGAAGGAAGTACTTTTTCTAGTCTATTTGCTAATAACTTAGAAAAAACTTTAGAATCAACATTTAATAAAGATATTGGTCTATAAGATGCACATTGAGCAGGGTCTTTATCCTTCTTTAGTATTAAAGAAATTGATGCTCTATTAAAAGATTCCGGAAGTTTACCAAGTTTCAAAGAAGCCTCAAAAACCTTATAGAGCCAAGGAATCAATAAAGAAGCAAAACATTTATAAAATTCAACGGTAAACCCATCAGGGCCAGGAGCTTTCCCCAGATTCATAGAAAAAATAACATTCTTAATCTCATCCATTGTAATGGAAGTATCTAATAAAGAAGACATATCCTGTGAAATCAGAGGGAAGTCTAACTTATCTAAAAAATCATTCATATATTTAGAATCTCGAGGAGACTCTGATTGGTATAAAGAAGAATAAAAATCACAAAAGGTTTGATTAATCCCCACATGATCCAATATCAATCGATCATTTTGGTTATAAATCTGATTGATTTGAGATTTAACATAATTAGATTTCAATTGATTAGCCAGCAGCTTGCCAATTTTATCACTGTGAACATAAAAATCACTTCTTGTTTTCTTTAATTGGTTTACAATCGAGGACGAGAGTAGTAAACTGTGTTCCATTTGAAGTTCAGTTCTTTGTTTGTATAGCTCCTCAGAAGGAGCCATAACATATTTCTTATCAATTTCTTTAATCTTGTCCACAATTACCATCTCCTCCTGCTTCTGTTTCTTCCTCAAAGCAACGGAATACGAAATAATCTGACCCCGAATATAGGCTTTAAAAGTGTCCCAAAGAGTGTTAACCGAAATATCTTCTGTATGGTTAATTGTAAAAAAAAGCTCAATCTGTTCATTCATAAAATTAACAAAGTCCGAGTCCTGAAGCAACAGCGAATTAAAACGCCATTGTCTATTGTTTGGTATATTGGCCATAATTTTAATAGAAAGCTTAAGTGGAGCATGATCCGAAATGGTTATAGAATCATAATCACATTTAATCACTGAAGGAATGAGACGAGAATCAATGAAAAAATAATCAATTCTTGAATAGGAATGATGAACATGTGAAAAGAAGGAAAAATCTTTTTCCTGAGGATGCAGAAAACGCCAAATGTCCGTCGACCCAGAATCAGAAAGGAAAAAATTAATCAAATTTGCAGATTTATTAGGTAAAGTCCGTAAAGGAGCCGAACGGTCCAAAGCTGGAGATAAACAGGTATTAAGATCTCCGCCCCAAATCAATGAAAACTCGTTCAAATTCGGAAACTGATCAAACAATGATTTATAAAATTCCGGACAATCCATATTAGGAGCATAAACATTAACCAAAACTACTTTTTTATTAAATAATAAACCACTAACCAATAAAAATCTACCATTCGGATCAGAGATAATATCCTGTTGTATAAAAGTAACTGAGGAGTCTATAAAAATAGAGACGCCTCGAATCTTAGCATTGGAGTTCGAATGAAATTGTTGTCCCTTCCAAAATTTGAAAAAACGTAGTCTGTCCCCCCTCCGTACATGGGTCTCTTGTAAAAATAAAATTTGTGCTTTAAGTCTCCGGAACACTTTAAAAACTTTTTTCCTTTTAATAGGATGATTAAGACCATTAGTATTCCAGGAGACAAAATTAATAATAGACTCCATAAATCCTAAAGTCAACCCATAACAAGGAGGATTGACAATAGGCGCGACCCACAGACCCGGAGAGGAAACAGAACATACAAAAGATACCGGGGAAAAGGACGTAACCAATACTTCAATAATGTATATAGCCCAAAGAGAAACAAACTAAAACGTGAAGCCCCTCCCACCGCCCCCCACCCCAGGACCCCAAGGCGAAATCTAAAGCAGACCCGCCAGAAAGAAGCAAGCGCTAAAACTACCCCCATGACTTCCGGTATACGCTCCCTAAAAAAAAGGTATAAATATGAAAAGGATCAGCTAATTGTAAAACAGTAAAAAAAATAAGTAAAAAAAAAGTTAGCTCAATTAAAATACACACAGAACAGAACAAAAGCCGGAAAGTATATATTAAAAAAAAACCACAATAAACCTCAAACTCATGAATAGACACAGCAACAAAAAAAATAGGATTATTAACATAAAATGATTATAAAAAGCAAAACAGAATAAAATTTAAAAAAAACTACAAAATTTAAGGCCGCACAGGAAATACGTAAGATGACAAAAGGGAAGTAACCACCCAGAATCCCCTGGGAAAAGAAAGAAATGACGCAGTTAAAAAGAAAGTTTAGCAGCGAAGAAATGTAATCTAAGTGACTTTGACTGTAGAATGATTGTTGGTGCCAGACTGGATGGTTTGAGTCTCTCAGAAATCGCTGATCTCCAGGGATTTTCATGCACACCAGTCCCTAGAGTTTATAGAGAATGGTGCGAAAAACAAAAATCATCAAGTGAGTGTCAGATCTGTGGGCAAAAATGCCTTGTTAATAAGATAAGTCAGAGAAGAATGGCCAGACTTGTTCAGGTTGACAGAAAAGCAACAGTAAAGGTGGCAGTTTAAAGGATTTGGCACGGACTAGATGGGCTGAAAGTTCCGTTTCTGTTCGTACTTTTCTGTGACAATGACTCTATAACTCAAATAACCAGACATTACAACAGTGGTGTAAAGAAAAGCATCTCTGAACACATCAAACTTTGACGTGGACAGGCTACAGCAGCAGAAGACCATGAACATACACTCAGTGGCCACTTTGAGGTACAGTAGGTATCTAATAACTTGGCCACAAAGTGTATATCACGTGTGTAAAGAAAACTGGTTTATTTCCTAAGGTAGTGATTTAAAAACTGTCAAACTATGGAAATGAAAATGACATAAATCTGAAAAACATAACATTTTGGACATAAGAGATTCTGCAGATGCTGGAAGTCCTGAGCAACACACACACACACACACACACACACATACACACACATACACACACATACACACATACACACATACACACACACACACACACACACACACACACACACACGGCTGGAGGAATTCAACAGATCAGGCAGCATCTATGGAAATTAATAAACAGTTGATGTTTCAGGCTGAGACCCTTCATCAAGAAAATACACAATAGGTCAGGCAGCATCTGTGGAAATGAATAAGCAGTTGAAATTATGGGCTGAGATTCTCCATCAAAAAAATACAGCAGGTCAGGCAGCATCTGTAGAAGGAGAAACAGAGCTAATGTTGACAGCTGTTCATCAGTCCTGAGAAAGAGAGGTGCCTATAAGCTGGAAAGAGTGAAAAGAAGATTTCTAAGGACATTGTCTGGACTCAAGTGCAGGAGCTACAGGATGTATTTTGCACCATTCTCTGTAAACTCTAGAGACTGTTGTGCATGAACACACCAGAAAATCAGCAGTCTGAGATACTCAAACTACCCTGTCTGGCACCAACAATCATTCTACAGTCAGAGTCCCTTAGATCACATTTCTTCCCCATTCTAATGTTTGGTCCAAACAACAACTGAACCTCTTGACCATGTCTGCATGCTTTTATGCATTGAGTTGCTGCCAAATGATTGGCTGATAAAATATATGCATTGACAAGTAGGTGTACAGATGTACCTAATAAAGTGGCCACTGAGTGTAAAGACCACAAATGCAAAGATTTAAAGTCAATTTATTATCAAAGTTTATATGCAGTATACAACCCTGAGATTCGTCTTCACCACAGACAGCCACAAAACAAAGAAAACCATGGAACCCATTCAAAGAAAAGCATCAAACCCACACCCCCCATGCAGAAAAAAAACAATCGCACAAAAAGCAAAAAAAAGTGTAAAACACAGAATATAAAAGACAAAATCAAAAGAGTCCAGGCATATTCAGTTCAGTTGTGTTCAGTTCAATCTAGCGCTGTCGTTCAATACCTGCAGGACGCACTGATCAAAATTGCCCAAAATAGCAACAAAACAAGGAGCAACCAGAAACCAGAAACACACCGTAACGTGAACTACAAAGTCCAATAAACTTATAACAAATAAACTCTTAGCAAATGGACCAGTATTCCACCTGGCTGCTAACCCTGGGTGAACCCCCTGCCAAAATAGCACATTTCTGCTGGCACGTTCCCATCAGCTAAACCACACAGTTCTGCTGTGAGGACAGTTCCAACAATCTGTGTCTTATGTTTGTCCTTTCTGTGGCTCAGATGTTTTTACCAAATGGTTCACAAAAGCTCAGGTATGTGGGCAGTAAGCAGAGACACAAGAAATTCTGCAGATGGTGGAAATTTGTAGTAACACACACAAAATGTTGGAGGAGCTCAGCAGGTCAGGCAGCATCTACAGAGGGGAATAAACAGTTGAAGTTGGGGAACTGAGACCCTTCATCAGGACTGGAAAGGAAAAGGGAAGAATCCAGAATAAGAAAGGGGTGGGCCTCCCTCCCCTCATTTTCTTCCATAGATGCTGCCTGACCTGCTGAGCTCCTCCAGCATTTTGTGTGTATTGGGCTGTGAGAGGAGGCATTTGAACGCCCGTAGATATTTGGTGAATCTCAGATCAGATATCTCCTTCCAAAACCTTTGCGGTAGCAGCAGAGACAGGGCGATCTGCCTGCAAGTTTCAGGAGCATCGCAGCTTAGAGCCCAGAACAGAACTGACAGTTCAGTAAGTCAAAGGCAGGGAAAGGGTACAGATGTTCTTATTTCTCTTCCCCGCCCATCCTTCCCCAAGGCGAAGTGTGCTTAAGGATTACTTCATCTCATCCTGCTGCATTCCTGGATTCAAATTATTTTATTAAGCAGGAAATTTGCAGGTGCAAGCAGAGCCCTGGCAGAGGCCTAGTACTTATAAACATATAACAATTACAGCACGGAAACAGGCTATCTTGGCCCTTCTAGTCCGTGCTGAATGCTTACTCTCACCTAGTCCCACTGACCTGCACTTAGCCCATAACCCTCCATTCCTTTCCTGTCCATATAGCTGTCCAATTTTACTTTAAATGACAATATCGAGCCTGCCTCTACCACTTCTACTGGAAGCTCGTTCCACACAACTACCACTCTCTGAGTAAAGAAGTTCCCCCTCGTGTTACAGTACCCCTAAACTTTTACCCCCCAACTCTCAACTCATGTCCTCTTGTTTGAATCTCCCCTACTCTCAGTGGAAAAAAGCCTATCCACATCAACTCTATCTATCCCTCTCATAATTTTAAATAATTCTATCAAGTCCCCCCTCAACCTTCTACACTCAAAAGAATAATTACCCAACTTGTTCAACTTTTCTCTGTAACTTAGGTGCTGAAACCCAGGTAACATTCTAGTAAATCGCCTCTGTACTCTCTCTACTTTGTTGACATCTTTCCTATAATTCAGTGATCAGAACTGTACACAATACTCCAAAATTGGCTTCACCTATGCCTTGTACAATTTTAGCATTACATCCTAACTCCTATACTTAATGCTCTGATTTATAAAGGCCAGCATACCAAAAGCTTTCTTCACCACCCTATCCACATGAGATTCCACCTTCAGGGAACTATGCACCATTATTCCCAGATCCCTCTGTTCTCCTGCATTCTTCAATACCCTACCATTTACCATGTATGTCCTATTTTGATTAGTCCTGCCAAAATGTAGCACCTCACATTTATCAGCATTAAACTCCATTTGCCATCTTTCAGCCCACTCTTCTAACTGGCCTAAATCTCTCTGCAAGCTTTGAAACCCAACTTCTTTATCCACAACGCCACCTATCTTAGTATCATCTGCATACTTACTAATCCAATTTACCACCCCATCATCCAGATCATTAATGTATATGACAAACAACATTGGACCCAGTACAGATCCCTGAGGCACACCACTAGTCACCAGCCTCCAATCTGACAAACAGTTACCCACCACTACATTCTGGCGTCTCCCATCCAGCCACTGCTGAATCCATTTTACTACTTCAATACTAATACCTAACGATTGAACCTTCCTAACTAACCTTCCGTGTGGAACTTTGTCAAAGGTCTTACTGAAGTTCATATAGACAACATCCACCACTTTACCCTTGTCAACTTTCCTAGTAACCTCTTCAAAAAATTCAATAAGATTTGTCAAACATGACCTTCCACTCACAAGTCCATGTTGACTGTTCCTAATCAGACCATGTCTATCCAGATAATTATATATACACCATCTCTAAGAATACTTTCTATCAATTTACCCACCACTGATGTCAAACTTACAGGCCGATAATTGCTAGGTTGACTCTTAGAACCCTTTTTAAACAATGGAACCACATGAGCAATACGCCAATCCTCCGGCACCATCCCCGTTTCTAATGACATTTGAAATATTTCTGTCAGAGCCCCTGCTATTTCTACACTAACTTCCCTCAAAGTCCTAGGGAATGTCCTCTCAGGACCCGGAGACTTATCCACTTTTATATTCCTCTTCTTTAATCATCATAGTTTCCATAACTTCCCTACCTGTTTTCCTTGCCTTACACAATTCAATATCCTTCTCCTTAGTGAATACTGAAGAAAAGAAATTGTTCAAAATCTCCCCCATCTCTTTTGGTTCCACACATAGTTGTCCACTCTGATTCTCTAAGGGACCAATTTTATCCCTCACTATCCTTTTGCTATTAATGTAACTGTAGAAACCCTTTGGACTTATTTTCACCTTACTTGGCAAAGCATCCTCACATCTCCTTTTAGCTTTTCTAATTTCTTTTTTAAGATTCTTTTTACATTCTTTATATTCCTCGAGCACCTCATTTACTCCATGCTGCCTATATTGATTGTAGATATCTCTCTTTTTCCGAACCAACTTTCAAATATCCCTTGAAAACCATGGCTCCCTCAAACTTTTAACCTTTCCTTTCAACCTAACGGGAACATAAAGATCCTGTACCCTCAAAATTTTGCCTTTAAATGACCTCCATTTCTCTATTACATCCTTCTAATAAAACAATTTGTCCTAATCCACTCCTTCTAAATCCTTTTGCATCTCCTCAAATTAGCCTTTCTCCAATCAAAAATCTCAACCCTGGGTCCAGACCTATCATTCTCCATAATTATATTGAAACTAATGGTATAGTGATCACTGGACCTGAAGTGTTCCCCGACACATACCTCCATCACCTGACCTATCTCATTCCCTAACAGGAGATCCAACACTGCCCCTTCTCTAGTTGGTACCTCTAAGTATTGCTGCAAAAAACTATCCTGCACACATTTTACAAACTCCAAACCATCCAGCCCTTTTACAGTATGGGCTTCCCAGTCTATGAGTGGAAAATTAAAATCTCCCACAATCACAACCTTGTGCTTACTGCAAATGTCTGCTATCTCCTTACAAATTTGCTCCTCCACTTCTCGCTCCCCATTAGGTGGTCTATAATACACCCCTATAAGTGTTACTTCACCTTTCCCATTCCTCAATTTCACCCAAATAGCCTCCCTAGACAAGCCCTCTAATCTATCCTGTCAGAGCACCGCGGTAATATTTTATCTGACAAGCAATGCAACACCTCCCCCTCTTGTCCCTCCGATTCTATCACACCTGAAACAACGAAATCCAGGAATATTTAGTTGCCAATCACACACCTCCTGTAACCATGTTTCACTAATAGCTACCACATCATACTTCCAGGTATCAATCCAAGCTGTAAGCACAGACACCTTGCTTACAATGCTCCTAGCATTAAAATAAATGCATCTAAGAAATTTTCCACCTCTTACTCTGTTTATCACTAATGGTGCAAACAACTTTACTATCTCCTTTTTCTTCCTTCACCCTTACATCTGTTCCTACACTCTGGTTCCCCTCCCCCCTTGTATCTAGTTTAAATTCACTGGAGCCTCTCTAGCAAACCTACCTGCAAGAATATTTGTCCCCCTCCAGTTCAGATGTAAACCGTCCTGCTGGAGCAGTGACAGCAGTTCTGTGGGTGAAAAAGCCTTGTTAATGAGAGGGGTCAGAGGAGAATGTTTAGACTGGTTCAAGCTGACAGGAAGGCGACAGTAACTCAAATAACCACGTATTACAACAGTGGTGTGCAGAAGAGTATCTCTGAACGCCCTGCCAGGATTTGCAATAGAGGCAAATACATTAGGGACATCTAAGAAAATCTCAGATAGACAGATGGATGATAGAAAATTGGGGGGAACCATATGGGAGGGAAGGGTTAGGAAAAGTCAGAACAATATCTTGGTCCAAGGTGCCTGTACTGTGCTGTGACATCCTATTTCTATCTACATTGGCTCCCTTCAGGCATCCTGCTCGTTTCCCAGGGCAGAAATGGCTAATAGGAGGGGGCGTAGTTTGAACAAAATGCAAATGCTGGAGGAAATCAGCAATTCAGGCAACATCTATGGGAAATGAATTGTTGACGTCTTGGGACGTAACCCTTCATTAGGAGGGGAAGAAACCAGAATATAAAGGTGGGAGGAGGGGAAGCATTTAGAGAACAGAAGAGATCACAGAGACAGAGCAGTGAGAAAGGGTCTCACTGGTCTTCCGTCGAAGAGAAGATTGAAACATCTTCAGGGATGCCTACCTCAGAGACTCTTGGCAGTGAACAGCAAATCCTAAGCACAAAAGTTTCTTCAGTTCCTGAAAAACCCCCATCCCTCAGGTCTTCCACTGGCTTTTGGACTTTGTATGCTTTAGTTTTTGATTCAGAATCAGAATCTGACATACGTCACGATATGTCAAGTTTTATAGCAGTAGTACTGTGCAATACATACAAAATATAAATTACAGTAAGAAATAGAAATATGCAGATAAATTAAGTAGTTCAAAAAGAGAACAAAAATAATGAGGTAGTGTTCATGGGTTCATTGTTCAGAAATCTGATGGCGGAGGGGAAGAAGCTGTTCCTGAAACATTGAGTGTGTATCTTCAGACTCACTCCCTCCCTGATGGTAGTAATGAGAAGAGAGTATATCCTAGGTGATGGCAGTCCTTAATGATAGAATCTGCCTTCTTGAGGTATCTATTGCCTTTTGAAGATGTCCTTGAAGCTGGCAGGCCAGTACCCATGATAGAGCTGGCTGAGTTTACAACTTTCAGCAGCTTTCCCAATCCTGTGCCGTGGCCTCTCCATACCCGATGGTGACACAACCAGTCAGAACGTTCTCCGTGGTACATCTGTAGAAACTTAACAGATTGAACATTTTCCTTGACCTCCCTTTATTAACTATAGGTGATTTAACTTTCCATTTGAATCCCTGTCCCTGATTGGGGCAAGTTTCTGCTGGGGAAGATGAAATAGCTTCTTAAAAAGCCTAGACAGAGTGGTCTTGGACAGGATGTTTCCTATAGTAGGGGAGTCTAAGACCAGAGTCTTAGAATAGAAGGGTGTCTATTTAGAACAGAGATGAGGAGGAATTTTGTTAGCCAGATGGTGGCGAATCTGTGGAATTTTTATTGCCACAGATAGTTGTGGAGGCTAAGTCATTGGATACATTTAAAATGGATGTTAATAGGCTCTTGATTATTCCTGACGTAAAAGATTACAGGAAGAAGGCAGAAAAATGGGGTTGAGAGGGTTAAATAAATCAGCTATGATGGAATGGTGGGGCAGACTCAGGGGGCTGAATGGCCCAATTCTGTTCCTATGTTTTATGGTCTATGGTCTGTATATCAGCCACTGCCCAACTCCTGACCTTTCCTTTAGCTTCTGTCCCCAGTCCATGGTAGACAACATTATCTTCAGATCATTGTATTGAAGTTGAAGATGCTGTTTTCAAAAGGAAGGTGTTTGTCTCAAACTTTACCAGCCACAGTTTGAGGGTGTCCACAGCTGCAGAGGGATAAAGACAAGGGAAAGGGATACACTTGTTCTTGAGGATAGGGTTTGAGTGTGGGCAGTGGTTTCAGCCGCCTCGAGGCCGATGGACTGAATGGTTTGATGGATGGAAGTGTGCCAGTAGATTCTTTTTAAAAAGACTTTGACAAATGAAAGCAGCATCCATCATCAGGGACCCCCACCATCCAGTCTATGCTGTCTTCTCACCACTACCATCGGGCAGGAGGTGCAGGAGCCTTAGCTCCCATACCACCAGGTTCAGGAACAGTTATTACCCTACAACCATCAGGCTCCTGACCCAGAAAGGAAAACTTCACTTGCCTCAACTCTGAACTGAATCCATAACCTATGGACTCATTCTCAAGGATTCTGCAACCATATTTTCAGTATTATTTATTTATTATTTGCGAAATTTGTCTTCTTTTGCATATTAGTTATTTGTCAGTCTTTGCTCTTGTATAGTTCATCATGATATTCTTAAGAGATACAGCTTGGAACAGACCCTCCCGGCCCAGTGAACCACATTGCCCAGTAACCCATTTACTTAACCCTAGCTCAATCACAGGACAGTTACAAAGACCAATTAACCTACTAAGCAGTACGTCTTTGGACTGTGGGAGGAAACCAGAGCACCCGGAGGAAACCCATGTGGTCACGGGGAGGGCATACAAACTTCTTGCAATGGATGCAGGTATCAAGCTCCAAACTCCAACGCCCCGAGTTATATTAGCATCGTGCTAACTGCTACACTATTGCAGTGTACATATTTTCTTCATTTTTCTGTAAGTGCTCACAAGAAAATGAATCTCAAGTTGGTATATAGTTACAGATAAAGTATACACTTTGATAATAAATTTTACTTTGACTTTGAAGATTTCTCCTTGGCAGAAAAGCAGTATCATTGACTGGGTTTGAATTTTCCTGGTGTTAAATACTGAATGCTCCTTGCTGATGGTGTGATGTTACTGTACACTCTTTCAAAGCAATCCATTGTGGCTGAACAAGGGTCTTTATGCTGGTTATATTCAAATAACTGCAGCCAATCACTGGCTCTGGCTTTGAATGCAACCTCTGTATGAAGAGATGTTTTGAGCCTGCTCATTGGCTAATGCCTGTTCAGTAAGGGTGGCATTTCATTGGGGATCTGAGTGAATAAGTAGTTGGGGAGTTTACACAGAAGGTGGCAGTGACCTAGATTAGTATTTGCAAAGACCATTTGTTTGACTTTGTTTGTCTCAACAATATTCCCGCCGAGCTGAAAGACAGGCAAGGGAGATCCGTGTTAATGGTCACATCTGACAGTGATGTTCCAACACAGCTTAAACTCAATTCAGTTGTGCTTATGGCAGGGAAGGAGAAATGAAGAGTAACCACACTCATTGATCATGACAGTGGACCTAAATGCAGTGATAGGTTGAATAAGTAGCAAAGATCTTCCTCCGTGGCTGATGTTATAGATTTGTACCCCCTCATGATGGTCTCTTGATTGCCCTGTCTCTGGGGCTGAGCACAACCACAGCACAGAGATCAGAATCGACACACAGAAAATGCTGAGGAACTCAGCAAGTCAGACAGCATCTAGGGGTCGGCGTCTAGGACCAGAGGGCACAGCCTCAGAATCGAGAGATGTCTGTTTAGAACAGAGGAGGAGGAGGAGGAATTTCTGCGGCCAGAGGATGGTAAATCTGTGGAATTTGTTGCCACAGGTGTCTGTGAAAGCCAGATCATTGGGTATATTTAACACGGAGATACTGAGGTTCTTGATTACTGAAAGCATGAAAGGTTACCGGGGGGGGGGGAGAGAGGCAGGGGAATGCAGTTGAGAGGGAAAACGGATTAGCCATGATGAAATGGCAGACCAGAGTTGATGGGCCAAATGGCCTAATTCTGCTGTTATATCTTATGGTCTTATGATGCTGGGAATCCAGAATCCTGTAGGAACTCGCAGGTCAGTTAGCGTCTATGGAGTCAACGTAAATAGTCAACGTTTCTGGCCAAAGCTCTTCACCATGACTGGAAAGGAAGGGGGAAGAAGCCAGAATAAGAAGGTGGGGGGAGGGGAAGGTGGACAAGCTAGAAGGCGAAGCAGGGTGGATGGGGGAAAGGGGGTTGAAGGGAGAATCTGGGAGGTGATAGGTAAGAAAGGTAAAGTGCTGAAGAAGAAGGAATCTGATAGGAGAGAACAGAGGAGCATGGGAGAAAGGGAAAGAGGAGGGGCCCCAGTGGGAGGTGATAAGCAGGTGAGGAGAAGAAGGGAGTCAAAATGGGAAAGAGAGAAAGGGGAGGACGGTTGAAATTACTGAAGTTCGAGTAGTCAGTGTTTTTACCATCAGGTAGGAGGCTACTCAGATGGAATATGGTGTTCCTCCTTCAACTTGAGAGTGGACTCATCATGGTAGTAGAGGAGGCCATGGACCAACATGTTGGAATGGGAAATGGAAGTAGAAATGAAATGGTTTACCACTGAGAAATCCTGTTTTTTGGAGTGGACAGACCATTGTTGCTCGAAGAAGCAATTCCCCTATCTACATGAGGTCTCACCGCTGTAGAAGGGGCTGCACTGGGAGCATGCAGTTCTGTAGGTGACCCCGGCAGACATGCGGGTGAAGAGTTGCCTCATCTGGAAGGCATGTTCGGGGCCCTGAATGGTGGTGAGGAATTCACTTAGACAGCAACACACTCAAAATGCCGAAGGAACTCAGCAGGTCGGGCAGCATCTTTGGAGAGAATTCAACAGTTGACAGTTCATCAGGACTGGAAGGTAAGAGGAGAAGATGTCAGAATAAGTGATGCGGGAGGGGAAGGAGGACAAGCTGGAAGGTGATAGGTGAAGCCAGGTTGGTGGGGGAGGGGTATGAATTAAGAAGCTAGGCAGTGATAGGTGGAAAAGGCAAAGGGCTGAAGAAGGATGAATCTGAAGGGAGAGATTTATATAGAGCGAGTCACGTAGAGAGTAATTGTTTATGACACTGCTGAGCTCTGTCTCCTTGTCAAGCCCGAAGCACCTTCAGTCCTTGGGGTATGACCAGAGGCTGAACACTGATGTTCCAACAGCAACGCACCAAGCACCTGGCATGGACGCAATTGTTTCTCCAAATCAGTAGGCTGTTTACTGTTGAATTGTTTGCTGTCGACCTTGTTTGCGTTCCACCCTATCTGCGAGACATTGAACAGCATGCTGAGACTGACTGACTCACCAACACTGCAGGATCAGGTCTCCTCTTTGTTCCAGCTCAGGTTCCACTTTACTGTCATTTGACTGTACGCATTAACAACCGAACGAGACAACGTTCCTCCAGACCACGGTGCACCCTAAAACATACATCGCACGCAGCTCATAAAAACAAAATATTACCATACATAAGTCAATAAAATATAATTCAAAATGCATGCAGTGCACAGCACAGGTAAATAGTTAACAGCTCGCTACCCTAGTGATGAGAGTTAGGAGCACCAAACTTCTGGGAGTACGCATAACAGATGATCTCACCTGATCCCTCAACACTACCTCTTTGGTCAAGAAAGTACAGCAGCGTCTCCACCTCCTGAGAAGACTGAGGTGACTGAGTCTCATCTCCGCTCCCCTCCCATTCTAACCAATTTCTGCAGGAGCTTCACAGAGAGTTCTGAGCATCTGCATCACCGTCTGGTATGGGAATAGCAAGACGTCTAACCACAAGTCCCTGCAAGGGTTGCGAGGTCTACTGCGAGGATCATTGGGGTCTCTCTCCCACCCGTTAATATATTTATCCAGAGCACTGCATACACAGAGCATTTAGCATTATCAATGATCGCTCTCATCCCTCCAACAATCTCTGACCCCGTTCCATCAGGCAGGAGGTACCATAACATTACGACAAGGACTGTTAGGGTGGGAAACAGCTTCCTCCCCCAGGCCGTGAGATGACCGAACTCCCCGCCACCACCCAGGTCTCATCACACATGAGGTGCCAGTAGCGTTACACTGTTTACTTTTTGGCTTGCATGGTATATGCACCTTATTGTTTAGTTTATTTATGGTAATATTACTTTGTGATGTGTGTGAGTTATGTGTACTGTGTTGTGCCCCTCGGTCCGGGGGACACAGTTTTGTTTGGTGGTATTCATGTATTTGGTTGAATGACAATAAACTGAACTTGAACCGGCTGCTGATGCACCCCACCCTATCTGCCCCATCCATGAATGAGTCTGCAGACTGGTAGGGAGCCCCGTAGTGTAGTGACAGTGCAACTCAGGGCATCGGAGTTCAAAGTTCAGTTTCAATGTCATCTGTATGGAGTTTGTATGTCTTCTCCATATAACCCTCGTAACCGGGTCGCCGCAGTGCCCTAGCACATAGCACAACACCATTGCAGCTCAGGGCTTCCGAGAATTCAGAGTTCAGTCCTAGCACCATCTGTAAGGAGCTGGTATACTCTCTCTGTGAACCGCTGGGTGTTCTGCTCCCCTCCCGCAGTCCGAAGATGTACCAGTTATTAGGTTAATTGGTAATTTAAACTGTCCTGCGATTAGACTAGGGTTAAATAGATGGGTTGCTGAGTGGGCTGGAGGAGCTTGTATCTCAATAAATAAATAAATAACCCCTCCCCCTTCTGTTGCCCCTATGACCCACCTCTGAACCCAGAGAGCCAGAGTTGATGCAAGTTACCCACAATGCCGAGGGACCGATGACAGAGAAGGTCTTGCCACAGTATAACTATCCTCTGACCAGTCCTAGTGCGAGAGTCGGAACCATCTTGCAATACTTTACCATATTACGATGGGCTGCAAGGAATCGTTGCAGTTAGCGTAACGGTTTTCAGCAAAAACAAGCTGGGATGAATCCCACCCGATGTTTGTAAGGAGTTTGTACGTTCTCCCCATGACGACTTGGGTTTCCTCCAGGTGCTCCAGCTTCCTTCCACAGTCCAAAGACATTCAGGTTAGGATTGGGAAGTTGTGGGGATGCTATGCTGGTACCAGAGACATGGTGACTCTTGGGGGCTGCTCCCAGCACAGCCTCAGACTGTGCGGGTCATTGACCCTAATGACACAATTCATTATGCTTTGATTTTTCGATACACGTGACGGATAAAAGTAATCTTTGATGTTCAAGGCGTCGCATGAGCATAAATTATAAAGAGCAGGAGTGAGGCTGACATAGCGGTAAAGTCTTCAGAGACCAGGGTTATTGACAGAAGACGCCAGTTTAAATTCCATCCAAGGAGCTGGGAGATTTAAGTCCCAGTAAATAGATCTATCTATCAATTGATACAGCTGAGAACAGGCCTTTCAAAGCTCAAAGTAAATCCGTTAAGTAAGTATACATATGCACGAAATACAACCCTGAGATTCATTTTCTTGTGGACATACTCAATGAATCTATAGGATGATAACTATAACAGAATCAAAGAAAAGCCGCCCAAATTGGGCGTTCAGCCAGAGTATAGAAGACAACAAACTGTGCAGATAAAAAAAGAGGGAAATAATAATAGTAAATATATAAGCAATAAATATCAAGAATATAAGATGAAGTGTCCTTGAAAGTGAGTCCATTGGCTATGGGAATATTTTAATGAAGGGGTGAGTGAAGTTGAAAGATGTTATCACCTCTGGTTCAAGAGCCTGATGGTTGAGGGGTAATAACTGTTCCTGAACCTGGTGGCGTGAGTCCTGAGGCTCCTGTATTTCTTCCTGATGGCAGCAGAGACAAGAGAGCATGTTCTGGACGGTGGGGTCCCTGATGATGGATGCTGCTTTCCTGCGACAGTGTTTTATGTAGATGTGCTCAATGGTGGGGAGGGCTTTACCCCGACGGACTGGGCTGTATCCACTATTTTTTGTAAGATTTTCCATCTGAGGGCATTGGTGTTTCCATACCAGGGTGTGATGCAGCCAGTCAATGTACCCTCCACTACACGTCTGCAGAAGTTTGACAATGTTTCAGATGTTGTGCCAAATCTCCAGAAACTCCTGAGAGAGAAGAGGAGCTGCATTGCTTTCTTCATAATTGCACTGACATTCTGGGCCCAAGACGGGTCAGAATTGGCCTTTCCAGACCAATTCTGTAACTTAATAAAAAAATAACCAGGTTTATTATCTCTGATATATGCTGTGGAACGTGTTGCTTTGCAGCAACAGTGCATTGCAAGAGATAACAATTACCATGAGCTACAAAAATAAATAAATAACATTTCCCCATAAAGAAAATAGTTAGTCCAGACCTGTACTTCATCAAAGTCAAAGTCAAGTTTATTGTCATATGCACAAGTACACTGATGCAATGTAACCCTTCTTGTGGCAATATCACAGGCACATAATATCAGATCAGGTGGCAGGGTGGAGAAGCGTCTCTACCAAAGGAGGTGTAAGACGTGTTCTTTCCCTCCAGTAGCCTGCAGGTCACCCTTGGGCAAGGTGTAGCACCTGCTTAACCCTCCCACACCCCAATCAGGGTCACGCGGAGCAGCTGGTGCATATTACAAGTCCTGGTTGTGCGACTACTGACACAAGGCAGACAATCTCTGAAGGGTATCGATAATGGCTGTCATCACCCGTCCTGTAAAGACATTGTCCAGTGGAAGGCAACAGCAAACCACTTTCTGTAGAAAAATTTGCCAAGAACAATTTGGTCCTGAGACTGTGATCGCCAACATCATACAGCACAGCACGTAATGATGATGATAGCATCACAAACAGCAGCAACACACACACACCCAGAATGGTGGATGAACTCAGCAGGTCAGGCAGCATCTATGGAAATGAATAACCAGTCAACGTTCCAGGCCGAGACACTTCATCAGGCCGAAACATTGACTGTTCATTCCCCTCCATAGATGCTGCCTGACCTATTGAGCTCCTCCAGCATTTTGTGTGTGTGTTGATCTGGATTTCCAGCATCTGCAGAATCTCTTGTGTTTTTATAAATCAGCATTCACAAGAAAATCATAAACTTAAATTATACATTTTTTTTTACCAGAAAGAGCACAATTAGTACAAATAAAACAAAATCCATTGTAGAACAGGGTGGTCATGCTGTGCTGCTGATGCATCGAGGTAGTGATTACAGTTTTGCTGGTTGGTTCAGGAACTGAGTGGTTGATGGGAAGTCACTGTTGTTGAACCTGCTGGTGTGGGACTTGAGCATCTCGCAAACTCATGGCAATAGCTGTTAACACTGCACAAGAGTAGCTAAACAACTCAGCAAATAGTCTTGGAAAACATCGGGATTTATAGCAGGTCAGGCCATCTGTGGAGAGAGAGAAAGAGACTGAATTAACATTTCAGATTGATAACTGTTCATCTGGAAGTGTTATTTCTAGAATTTTTACCTGAAAATTATAAACAGAAACTGGGAGTAGGCTACTCACATCTCATACTTGCTCTATCATTCACTAAGGTTGGCTGACCATTTCATCCCTGATCTGGAAACATCAATTGCCCAAAAAGAGAAAAGCCTGTAGAAAATAGTGGATGTGACCCTGTCCATCATGGGTAAAGGCCTCCCCACCACGAGCACATCTGCAAGGAACGCTGTCACAAGAAGGCAGAATCCATCTTCAACAACCCCCATCATCCAGGCCGTGCTCCCTCCTCCCTGCTGCCATCGGGAGGGAGATACAGCAGCCTCCGGACCCATACCACCAGGTTCAGGAACGGTTATTTCCCCTCAACCATCAGACTTTTGAACCAGTTTGGATAATTTTACACACTGTTCACTGAATACTATAAAACACATGGACTCACTTTGAAGGACTCGACAACTCATGTTCTCCATATTTATTAATTTTCTATTTCTTATGTATTTATTTTTGCAGGTTGTTGTATTTTCCACATTGGTTGTTTTTTCCATCTTTGTGTGCAGTTCTTCATTGACTCTATTGTGTTTCTTAGTATTTACTGTGAATGCCTGCAAGAAAAAGAACCTCAGGGACATATATGTACTTTGAGAATAAAATTTAGTTTGAGCTTTGAACTTTGTTAGGAAAGTGGATCAGGACTATCTTCTGAAGGGCCATTTGGGACGGGCAATAACGTAACACCCATAGCTGTCAATGAACAGAAGAATGCTGTATGACTAGTACTGAAGTTAACGAGGCTGCTCGTTCTGCCGGAATCTACGTTGTCTCTAAACAATAGAGGGTGATTCACCATGTCCTTGCGTACATACATACACTCACACACACCTCAGAACAGCAAGGCAAGAAGAACCACTGGCTGAATCTGAACTGGGATTAGATGTCACCCGATCATATTTCACACACTGTGTGACCAGACTTAACCCTACTTCGATATGCGTGCTGTTAGTACAAGGTAAACTACTCTATTCGCTTTTGATAAAGGTTCCATTAACTTTCTTTCAGTTAGTCTCTCACAGTTCATATACAGTCTGTGTACTGAGGTTATTGTGATTTTACTCTGAGAATGTGAAGGTGAAACAAAAAAAATTTAGAATATAAACCCACTGGCTTTTTGGAATTAGCATTTACACTTTATGATGAGATTTCTCTTTTGATAAATATAAACTCAGTAATGATTGCATAATTTTCTGTGACTTTCAAACTTGATTCTGGGTCATACAGTCTTCTCATTGATACCGTTGGAGAGGAGGCACAGGAGTCTGAAGACACACACTCAACATTTCAAGAATAGCTTTTTTCCCCGGTGCTATCAGATTTCTGAATGGACAATGAACCCGTGTACACTATCTAATTATTTTTTGCGCTCTATTTGCACTATATTATTTTTTAAAAACATATTTCTTATTCTAATTTAGCTTTTTGTGAATATGTATTGCAATGTACTGCTGCGGGTAAGCAACAAATTTCGTGACATACAGTGCGTCAATGATATTAAAGCTGATTCTCATTCTGAATTTGATATGCAATCTATAATGATGAAAGAAAGTCAGCATTTTTCTATTTTTCCTTAAGAAAAAAACATCTTCCCATATACGCTTCTTAATCCATCGGGCACTCTACACACTGATGGCCAAGGGAGACTGCTGTGGGAATTGAGGACCTGATTTCTAGGGAAGGGTAGGGAAAGGTTAAAAAGGTTAGGACTTGATTCCCTGGAAAGGTGTATGTAATTTTGAGAGGTATAGATACCTCTGTGCTGTCTTTTTCCACTGAGATTGGGTTAGGCTAGAACTAGAGGTTATGGGTTAAGGGTGAAAGGTGAAATGTTTAAGAGGAACATGAAGAGGAGCTTCTTCACTCAGAGGGTGGTGAGAGTGTGAACAAGCTACCGGTGGAAGTGGTGGATACAGGGGTCAGTTTCAATATTTACGAGAAATTTGGGTAAGTATATGCATGGGAGGGGGATGGAGGGCTTTTGTCCGGGTGAGGTCGATGGGACTTGGCAGAATAATATTCCAGCATGGACTAGATGGACTGAAGGTCTTGTTTCTGCGCTGTAGTGTTCTGTGACTCGGACTCTGTACGCCTGGCAGGTGTTTGGGAGTTCTCACTTCCATTCAGATTTGCCGATGTACTGAAGGTCAGATAAACTTCCCGGTCTGTATTGGTAACCAGCAAGCGAATGAATGTGCAGGCCCCCTCACTCTCTCCCCTGCAGGTGGGAGACGGAGGAGTCAAAGGGAAGGAGGTAAAAGTTTTCAGCTTTACATGCCAGCAAAGGCTGTTCGCTTATGCTCACAGTGACAAGTAACGAGAGACAGCGAGAGACAGCGAGAGAGAGATCTATCTATCTATCTATCTATCTCTCTCTCTCCAGGCATCACAGTGAATAGAAAGCTCTGCATTTTTAGTAAACTGCATATTATTGATAGTTTTTGTATGTAGATTTTCATTGATTCTATTGTAGTTCTTAGATTTACTGTGAATGCCAGCAAGAAAATGAATCTCAGGGCCGTACGTACTTTGAAAGTATTTTGAAACTTGAACTCTGAACATTGAAATTTGAGTAAATATGTGTGTATCTGGACATCAGCCAGAACGGAGAACATTGAACAGTAATGCACACAGCTTGCAGTCCGTGATGTAGTGCCAGCCTTTTAATCTAACATTTCCTCCCACGTAGCCCTTTCTTTTTCCTTCATCCATGTACGTTCCCCCTAAACTTTCCTCCAATCACCTTAAAATTATGCTCCCTTCCGTTTGCCATTTCTGTCCGAGGAAAAAGTCTCTGGCTGTCCACTCAATCTTTTCCTCTTGTGCCCCTCTGCCAAGTCCCCTCTCATCCTCATTCACTCCAAACCGAAAACTCCCAGCGGGTTCAACCCGTCCTCGTAAGAAAGCAAGCAGTAAGATTTGAACAACATGTGAAGTTGGAGATACAAAGATCTGCAGATACCAGAATTAGAATGACACACAATGCACTGGAGGAAGTCAGCAGATCGAGAAGCATCTGTGGAGGGAAATGGACAGTCGACATTTCAGGTTGAGACCCTTCATCAGGCCACTAGAATTTTAATATCTGGATGTTTGAAGTCAGGTTGAAAAGTTGCTTGTTAAATGTTTTTTGTCTGTGTGTCAATAATTAGCTGACTAAACAATTAGAAACATAGAAAACCTACAGCACAATACAGGCCCTTTGGCCCACAAAGCTGTGTCGAACATGTCCCTACCTTATAACTACCTCGGCTTTACCCATAGCCCTCTATTTTTCTAAGCTCCATGTACCTATTCAGGAGTCTCTTAAAAGACCCTATTGTTTCCACCTCCACCACTGTCACCGGCAGCCCATTCCACGCACTCATCACTCTCTGCATAAAAATTTACCCCTGACATCTCCTCTGTACCTACTTCCAAGCACCTTAAAACTGTGCCCTCTCGTGCTAGCCATTTCAGCCCTGGGGAAAAGCCTCTGACTATCCACACGATCAATGCCTCTCATCATCTTATACACCTCTATCAGGTCACCTTTCATCCTCCGTCGCTCCAAGGAGAAAAGGCCGAGTTCACTCAACCTGTTCTCATAAGGCATGCTCCCCAATCCAGGCAACATCCTTGCTAATCTCCTCTGCACCCTTTCTATGGTTTCCACGTCCTTCCTATAGTGAGGCGACCAGAATTGAGCACAGTACTCCAAGTGGAGTCTGACCAGGGTCCTATATAGCTGCAACATTACCTCTCAGCTCCTAAATTCAATCCCACGATTGATGAAGGCCAATGTAGCATATGCCTTCTTAACCACAGAGTCAACCTCGGACCCCAAGATCCCTCTGATCCTCCACACTGCCAAGAATCTTACCATTAATACTATATTGTGCAATTGTCCCTGCCGCAGATTTGCCACAACTCTTAGAGTTAGTGAACCCAGCACAAGGATTCAATGAAGAATTTAACACTTGCCACCAGTTCGTGGGACATCATAATTCAAACAGGGACTTTAGGTAACTTAATGCGCCCATTTCTGTACAAGCAGGACGACTGACTGATCATTCGATTGTTGACATGCTGGATCACTGCATAGACAACACATTTTCCTGTATGGGGCTGTCCTGAGAAGTTGGACTAAACCACATTCAAGATCCTGGGTGCCATTTAGACACCAAGACATAGGGACAGATTTAGGCATTCAGCTCTTTGAGTCTGCTCCTCAATTTCGCCAAGACTCATGTATTGTCCCTCTCAACACATTCTCCTGCCTTCTCCCCATAACCTTTGACACCCTGACTAATCAAGAACCTATCAAACTCTGTCTTAAATGTAGCCCCCCGGCCAGCCTCAGGGTCGCTTAGCTTGCTGTCGTCTCGGGAAACAGCCCTCGGCCCCGCCAATCTGGGTAATAGTTTGTGTGGATGCTGTGTGATGTACCCCACCCCGCTCAAATAACAGACAATACGCCAGATACGATTAATTGATTTACAGTTTATAGATATTACTGGAACTATATAATTAATAGAGAATAAAACATAAAAGGAAAATAAAAGGCGTCACACTTATCCAAGTTCAATCTCTTCGTGCACAAACAGTTGGAGCTCAGGACCCTCCTTCTTCACCCTGCGATCCCCTCAGACCACCTCGACCTGCCACCTGGGACCAACAACGGTGGTCGACCAGACGCTCCACACAAGTCCATCTCCGTCTCCTCTCCTCACCGAACGCCCTAGACCTCGGACTCCCACGCGGGGTCCGACCCCGTTAGCGGACTCACAGCACCTTGTCCATCCTCTGTCTCTCTCTCCAGCCTTCTCCCCAAAAACCCGTGCATCACAATAACTTCTGTGCACAAGAGGGCACAGAAAGAATAACATCTATCCCAATTGGTTTGTTCATCCTCTTATCAGTAATATAATCCAAACAAACTGCTAGTGGGAGTTCTTTCTCAGCAGGTAACATAAAAAAGAAGCCATTTTAATTAGACTACGCAGTGTTACGTACCCCGTAACTGGGTTGCCAAACCAGCAGAAATGGATCACTCAGTTGGAGTCTGGATTACTAGAACTAAGAAAGTTTTATTAAAGAAACAAGTAACATAGTAATCAAAAGGATAATAAATGCAACAGTTCAGCAATGATAAACACACGTGCACAGAATTAAGTTAACAGCATCAATCAAGCTCTATCGTTGTCTAGGGGTAAATGACCAATTTCAAAGTGACGCAAAAGTCCAGCTCGATTTAGTTCAGCGTGCAGTAATCGTTGCCATGGCGATGGACAATGTGGGGGGGGGGAGGGAGAGAGAGAACGAGAACGACTGATCATTCAGAAACGGCTTCCACTCGCAGACCAGCGATATTGCTCACAAGCAGCTTTCGGGCGGGTCCTTCGTGATGTCACCTGAGGTCACCGACTGTGACCCTTCCTCCAGATGCGGTCGACCCTCTGCAGTGAACCTGGCACCCAAGCAAGGGTGGACACACACCGGGTTCCCGCTGATCGTACCTTTCCACCCTGTGCGTTTATGGCCCGATACTTCCCACCGACTTGTGAGAGGCACACCACTTCCAGGGTCTCGTTACCTCGGGTGTCGTGTGTGTCCTGCCTTAGCGAACCTGTCCCTTTTTATCCCCCTGCTGGGGTATCGCCTGTCCATCACTTCAAACAGTTCAGGGTTCAAAGGGGGAGCCGCTCTAGACAGCTCTCTCTCCCGTCCCTTCATTACACATCTCCAGATCGCCTGTCCATCACTTCAAACAGTTCAGGGTTCAAAGGGGGAGCCGCTCTAGACAGCTCTCTCTCCCGTCCCTTCATTACACATCTCCAGATGCTGCTTCATTGTTCCTTATCTCTCCTTCCCCTGAGGACAGGTGGCCGACCACTGCTGATGCCACTGATGCTAGCCCAGACCGGCAAACATCTTAATTTATGTGTATTCTCGTCACAGCAGTAACATAAAAGAAGAAACCCCTTACATAAATATACCCAATGATTTGGCCTCCACAGCCATCTGTGGCAATAAATTCACAGATTCACCACCCTCTGCCTAAAGATATTCCTACTAATCTCTGTCCTGAAGGGATGTCCCTCTATACTGAGGATGTGCTCTCTTGTCATAGACTCCCCCACTATAGGAAACATCCTCTCCACATCCACTCTACCTAGGCCTTTTGATATTTGATAGTTTTCAATGGGATCCCCTCTCATTCTTTTAAACTGCAATAAGTATAGACCAGAGCCATCAAAAGCTCCTCATCCCTTTCATTCCTGGGATCATCCTGATGAACCACCTCCAGACCCTCTGCAATGTCAGCATGTACTTTCTCAGATAAGGGCCCAAAGTTGCTCACAATACTCCAAACGGCTAATATTATTTTTGTGACTGTATGTGCTGTGTGTGACTTGTATGCACTGTGTTTTGCACCTTGGCCCTAGAGAAACACTGTTTTGTTTAGCTATATGTGTGTGCGTGGTTGAATGACAATTAAATGTCAGAATCAGAATCGGGTTTAATATCATCAACATATTTCATGAAATTTTTTAACTTAGCAGCAGCAGTACCATGCGATACATGATAATATGGAAAAAAGAATAAGTTAGTAAATCAAATACAGTATATATGGATATTAATAGTTAAATTATTATTAGTGCAAAACAGGAAATGATATTTTAAAAAGTGAGGTAGTGTTCAAAGGTTCAATGTCCATTAGGAATCAGATGGCAGAGGGGAAGAAGCTATTCCTGAATCACTGAGTGTGTGCCTTCAGGCTTCTGTACCTCCTACCTGATGGTAACAGTGAGAAGAGGGCATGTCCTGGGTGATGAGGGTCCTTAATGATGGACGTCACCTTTCTGTGGCATCGCTCCTCGAAGTTGCCTTGGATACTGTGGGGGGCTAGTACCCAAGATGGAGCTGACTAATTTTACAATTTCCTGTAACTTCTTACAATCCTGTGCAGTAGATTCTTCCCCACACCAGACAGCGATGCAGCCTGTCAGAATGCTCTCCACAGTACATCTGTAGAAGTTTTCAAGTGTTTTAGGTGACAAACCAAATTTCCACAAACCCTTAATGAAATTTTATATAGCCACTGTCTTGCCTTCTTTATAGCTGTATCAATATCTTAGAACCAAGTCAGATCCTCCAAGATCTTGACACCAAAGGACTTAAAGCTGCTCACTTTCTCTACTTCTGATCCTTCCATGAGGATTGGTATGTGTTCCCTCATCTTACCCTTCCTGAAGTCCACAATCAGCTCCTTGGTCTTACTGACATTGAGTGCCAGGTTGTTGCTGCGACACCACTCCACTAGCTGGTATATCTCACAACTGTACGCTCTCTCATCTCCCTCTGAGTTTCTACCAACAATGATTGTATCATCGGCAAATTTATAGATGGTATTTGAGCAATGCCTAGCCACACAGTCATGGTTATATAGAGAGTTGAGCAGTGGGCTAAGCACACATCTCTGAGGTGCACCAGCATCGATCGTCAGCGAGGAGGATTGTTATCACCAATCTGCACAGATTCTGGTTTCCGGTTAGGAAGACAAGGATCCAATTGCAGAAGGAGGCACAGGGGCCAAGGTTTTGTAGCCTGTTGATCAGGACTGTGGGAACGATGATGTCAAATGCTGAGCTATAGTCAATGAAAAGCATCCTGACAAAACGTTTGTATTGTCCAGGTGACCTAGAGCCGTGTGAAGAGCCATTGAGATTACATATGGAAATCGGCATATTGCAGTGGGTCCAGGTCCTTGCTGAGGCAGGAGTTGATTCTAATCATTACCAACCTCTCAAAGCATTTCATTCCTGTAGATGTGAGTGCTACCGGGTGACAGCCATTAAGGGAGCTCACACTACTCCTCTTAGCACTGGTGTAATTGTTGCCTTTTTGAAGCAGCTGGGAACTTCCAACCATGGCAGTGAGAGGTTGAAAATGTCCTTGAATATTCCTATCAGTTGGTTGGCATGTTTTCAGAGCCTTACCAGGTACTCCATCAGGACCTGCTGCCTTGCGAGGGTTCACTCTCCTTAAAGACAGCCTGACATCGGCGTCTGAGACAGAGGTCACCGGGTGCAGCAGGGATCTTCACAGCTGTAGTTATATTCTGCCTTTCAAAGCGGGCATAGAAGGTGTTGAGCTCATCTGGTAGTGAAGCATTGCCACCATTCATGCTATTGGGTTTCATTTTGTAACGTCCTGCAAACCCTGCCGGAGTTGACGTGCATCTGATGTTGCCTCCAACCTCGCTCAGAACTGTTTCTTCACTCTTGAAATAGCCTTCCGTAAATCATACATGGTTTTCTTGCACAGACCTGAATCACAGATCTAGCCCAGAGCAGACAGTGAACCTTCTGGTTCAATCGTGGCTTTTGGTTTGGGAATGTCCAGCAAGTGAACTTGAACTTTATAAAGCCTCAGCAATGCATCACTTTACTGTAATTGCATTATCTAGAAATCTGCTGAACACTAACAAAAGACTGATTCAGTCACATCTGGATCATTGTGCCCAGTTGTGGGAACAACACATCAGGAGAAGTGTGAAGTCTTGAAGAGGGTGCGCTACCATTTGTCATAACATAATCCCATCGAGGAGGGAGTTTAGTTCTGATAGATGGAGAAACGGGGGATGTCTGTTTCTGAAGAGTTCCCGCTGCTCCTGGGCTCCCCCACTATAGGAAATATCCTCTCCACATCCACTCTTTTGAGGCCTTTCAGTCTTCGAAAGGTTTCAATGACATCCCCCCTCATTCTTCTAAACTCCAGCAAGTACAGGCCCAGAGCCGTCAAACACTCTCATTTGTTAACCCTTTCACTCCTGAATCATTCTCGTGAACCTCCTCTAGATCCTCTTCAATGCCAGCACATCCTTCCTTATATGAGTTTTCCATTAAGTGAATCCACCCTAAAATCCTGCTTATGTCAAAATCAGAATCACAGCCAGGTTAATATCACTGGCATATGTCGCGAAATTAATTTTGCAGCAGTACAATGTAATACATGATAAATACTGTATAGAAAAAAACTGAATTACGGTAAGTATATCTATGTACTGTATACTAAATAGTTAAATTGTGGATCCCCTACGGGCTCTACGAGTACCCTGACCTGAGCCCCACCAGCAGACAACCCCTTAGGAGAATATCATACTTGACTCATACTTGAATATCATCCTTTGACAAGGTGCCACACATGAGGCTGCTTAACAAGATAAGAGCCCATGAAATTACAGGAAAGTTACATACGTGGATAGAGCGTTGGCTGATTGGCAGGAAACAGAGTGGGAATAAAGGGATCCTATTCTGGTTGGCTGCCGGTTACCAGTGGTGTTCCACAGGGGTCCGTGTTGGGGCCGCTTCTTTTTACGTTGTACATCAACGATTTGGATTATGGAATAGATGGCTTTGTGGCCAAGTTTGCTGATGATACAAAGATAGGTGGAGGGGCCAGTAGTGCTGAGGAAACAGAGAGTCTGCAGAGAGACTTGGATAGATTGGAAGAATGGGCAAAGAAGTGGCAAATAAAATACAATGTTGGAAAGTGTATGGTAATGCATGTTGGCAGAAGAAATAAACGGCCAGACTATTATTTAAATAGGAAGAGAATTCAAAGTTCTGAGATGCAACGGGACTTGGGAGTCCTCGTACAGGATTCCCTTAAGGTTAACCTCCAGGTTGAGTCGGTGGTGAAGAAGGCGAATGCAATGTTGGCATTCATTTTTAGAGGAATAGCGTATAGGAGCAGGGATGTGATGTTGAGGCTCTATAAGGCGCTGGTGAGACCTCACTTGGAATACTGTGAGCAGTTTTGGGCTCCTTATTTCAGAAAAGATGTGCTGATGTTGGAGAGGGTACAGAGAAGATTCACTAGAATGATTCCAGGAATGAGAGGGTTAACATATGAGGAATGTTTGTCCGCCCTTGGACTGTATTCCTTGGAGTTTAGAAGAATGAAGGGGGACCTCATAGAAACATTTCGAATGTTGAAAGGCATGGACAGAGTGGATGTAGCAAAGTTGTTTCCCATGATGGGGGAGTCTAGTACGAGAGGGCATGACTTAAGGATTGAAGGGCGCCCATTCAGAACAGAGATGCAAAGAAATTTTTTTAGCCAGAGGGTGGTGAATCTATGGAATTTGTCGCCACAGGTGGCAGTGGAGGTCAAGTGATTGCATGTATTTAAGGCAGAGATTGATAGGTATCTGAGTAGCCAGGGCATCAAAGATTATGATGAGAAGGTGGGGGAGTGGGACTAAATGGGAGAATGGATGAGCTTATGATAAAATGGCGGAGCAGACTCGACGGGCCGAATGGCCGACTTCTGCTCCTTTGTCTTATGGTCTTATGGTTTTATGGACTCGAGATTACACTACTCTTTAAACGCTCAGGGACAGAACTCACCCAACCATTACAATCTGGTACCTCAAACTCTGTGTAAAAAGTCTTTTCCTGCTAGCAATTTGAGTTATTTTCTTTTATTTATTTATATATTTACTTATTTAGAGATGCAACGCGGAACCCGCCTTTCCATGCCACCCAATTACACCCACGTGACCAATTAACCTCCTAACCTGTATGTCTTTGGAATGTGGGAGGAAACTGGAGAACATGGATGAAACCTACATCCATTTCCCATGTTGCAGTCTGCATTTAGAATTACCGCTTTCATTCTAAATACAATCGGTAACCTTTGACAGGTACCAGAGCATGAATGTTTTAGGAACAGCTTCTTTCCTTCCACCAGCAGATTTCTGAATGGTCCATGTACAGATAAATACTCCCTATCCCACAATCCAAAGGCATACGAGTTAGTAGTTTAATTGGGCATTGCAGATTGTCCTGTGACTAGACTAGGGTGGGTTGCTGGGCAATGCGGCCTCTTCCACACTGTATCTCTAAATTAAATAAAAATAAATATGTCAGTGATAATCAAACTAATTCTGGTTCTGGAAGTTAAGTGCTGGGTAAGATCATGAAGCATTAGCAGGAGAAAGTCTATTACAGAAATACCGTAGAACAATTATGTACGGGAGCAGCAGAGCATCAGTCCCTACAAAGGACTGTGAGAATAACTGAGAGGATCATGGGGGTCTCCCTGCCATCCATCGGGGACATTTACCAGGGGTGCTGTGTACGCAGGGCCCTTAGCATTATCAAGGATCCCACCCATCCACCCAGCATCCTGTTTGACTTTCTACCGTCAGGCAGGAGACTCCGATGCATAAAACCAAGAACGGTCCGGATGGGAAACAGTTTCTTCCCTCAGGCCATTGGGCTTCTGAACTCCCTGCCGCATTGCATTTGAAGTGTCATTGGATAACTTGTACTGTACCTTACATTTAATCTCTGCACTTTGCTTTGTTTATTTATGCGTACATTTTATCCTTACTTTCCTAAATTATTGTGTGTTATATATGTGTGTTATGTGTACTACTGTGCTTTACACCCTGGTCCGGAGAAATGTTGTATTGTTTGACAGTATACATGTATATAGTTAAATGACAATAAACTTGACTTGACTTGAACTGCAAATGTAAAGACGAAGGACTTTAAATTACCATTTCAGATGCAAACAATAATTGAGTGAGATTTTAATTAGCAGAGCAGTTTGTAATTAAAAGCGGGTGCAAAAAGCATGACGGCAGAGGCCGTATTAAACATCATGGGGGTGGTCGGGTCTTCACTGAGATTTTAAATGTACTTCTGATTTCACACTGTATTCAGCTCTGCTCGCCTTGTTGTAGGAACGATATGGAAGCACTCAGTAGGCTGCAGAGGAGATTTACCAGGATGCTGTCTGGATTAGAGAGCCTGTCTCACGAGAATAGGTTCAGCGATCTGGGGCTTTTCTCTCTGGAGCAAAGGAGGGTGAGAGGTGTGCAGGATGATAAAAGCCACAGATCAAATGGACAGCCAGAGTTCTTCCCGTGGGGAAATGGCCAATACAAGGGGCCGTAATTTTAAGGTGCTGGCTGGTAAGTATAGGGGGAATATCCAGGGGAGAACGTCTGAGGCATCTCCGTCTGGCATGGTCAGGAGATGGCACTGCACAGGATCGAAGTAAGCTGCAGAAAGTTGTGAACGCAGCCAGCTCCATCATGGGCTCTAGCCACCCCAGCATCCAGGACAGGATGTCTTCAAGGATCGATGCCTCGAAAAGGTGGCATCCATCGTTAAGGACCCCATCACCCAGGACGTGCCCTCTTCACATTGCTACCATCAGGGAGGAGGTACAGGAGCCTGAAGGCACACACTTAACGTTTTAGCAACAGCTTCTTCCCTTCCGCCATCAGATTTCTGAATAGACAATGCACCCGCGAACACTACCTCACTACTTTTTTTTCTCTTTTTGCACTAATTATTTAATTTAACTTGTGTATATTTTATTTACTGTAAATTACAGCTTTTTATTATTATGCATCGCACTGTACTATTGCAGTATAACAACAAATTTCACGACATATGCTGTGGTGATATTAAACCTGATTCTGTTTACACAGAGAGTGGTGGGTGTGTAGAATGCCCCTCGAAGGGTGGTAGTAGAGGCAGATACATTAGGGACATCTAAGAGTCTCTTGGAGGGCTATGTGAGAGGGAAGGGTTAGATGGATCTTCAAGTAGGTTGTAAGTTCGACTCAACATTGTGGGCCGAAGGGCCTCTACTGAGCTGTTCTATTTTGTGTTCTATGTTCTAATATAAGGTATTAGCCAGAGGGTGGTGAATCTGTGGAATTCATTACTACAGGCGGCTGTGGAGACCAAATCACTGGATATATTTAAAGCAGAGGTTGATATGTTCTTGATTAGCCAAGGTTACAGGGAGAAGACAGGAGAATGGGGTTGAGAGGGATAGTAGGGTGCCACAGTAGTGTAGCGGTTTCCTCTCACAGTCCAAAGATGTAGCAGTTAGTATGTTAATTATTCATTTTAAATTGTCCTGATTAGGCTGGGTTTACATAGGTGTGTTCTCGGACAGTGAAGCTCACTGGGACAGAAAGGTCTGTTCTGCACCATATCTTCAAATAAATACAAACAAACAAATAAATAAATAGTAAATTAGTCATGATGGAATGGGCCAAAAGGCCTAATTCCATTCCTATGTCTTATAATTCCATAGGACCAAAAGTCATAGGAGCAGAATTAGGCCATTTGGCACATCAAGTCTGCTCCACCATTCCAACGTTACCCCTCTCAACTTCACTCTCCCACCCAGTCTGTGCAACTTTCGATACCCCCACCAAACAAGAACCTATGAACCTCCACTTTAAATATACCAAATGGCTTGGCCTTTATAGCCGTGTGTAGCAATGAATTCCACAGATTCACCACCTTCTGGCTAAAGAAATTCCTCTTCATCTC
Organism: Mobula hypostoma; assembly: GCF_963921235.1. NCBI lineage: Eukaryota > Metazoa > Chordata > Chondrichthyes > Myliobatiformes > Myliobatidae > Mobula > Mobula hypostoma. The sequence goes on from NC_086121.1 coordinate 2,885,547, forward strand.
TGTTCTAAATAGACGTCCTTCTATCGTGAGGCTGTGCCCTCTGGTCCTAGACTACCCAACTATAGGAAACGTCCTCTCCACATCCACTCTATCTGTTACTATTATGGTCTTATGTAATACAGAGTACCACAAATAGACACAGGATGCATTGGTAGATTGCCATGATGTCCTCTGTTTCTGAAGTACAGATTCTGCATTTGGCCTTTATGCCAATAAAATTCATTAACCTCCCCCCCGCCCCTGGAAGTTTTTGTGTTTTATTGTTTTACAACCTTGAATCACAGTGGATTTAATTTGGCTTTTTTTGGCATTGATCAACAGAAAAAGACTCTTTTGTGTCAAAGTGAAAACTGATCTCTACAAAGTGATCCAAATTACTTACGAATATAAAACACAAAATAATTGATTACATAAGTGTTCACCCCCTTCAATATAGCACACCAAATCATCACTGGTGCAGCCAATTGATTTTAGAAGTTACATAATTAGTTAAATGGAGATCTATTTTTAGAGACCCGTGTGTAGTCAAGGTGTTTCAATTGCTTGTAGTAAAAGTACACCTGAATCTGGAAGGTCCAACTGCTGGTGAGTCAGTATCCCGGCAAAAACTACACCATGAAGGCAAAGGAACACTCCAAGCTACTCTGCAAAAAGGTTATTGAAAAACACAAGTCAGGAGATGGATACAAGCTGATAGAGATCTATCCACACAGACTCAAGGCCGTAATTGCTGCCAAAGTTGCATCTACTAAATACTGACTTGAAGGGGTGAATATTTATGCAAAAAATTATTTTCTGTTTTATATTTGTGATTAATTTTGATCACGTTGTAGGGATCTGATTTCACTTTAACACAAAAGAGTTTTTTTCTGTTGACTAGTGTCAAAAAAGCCAAATGAAATCGATTATGATTCAATGTTGTAAAAGAATAAGACAGAAAAATGTCCAAGGAGGGTGAATACTGTATATCGCAACACGTTGGATGTAATCGGTAATCAGTACTTAGTTGTGTTAAACTCTATTTACTTGTTATTGCTGCAGTGACTGAACTATGAATAGGACAGGACAGAATGCAGGTTTCATCTCCAAGAATTACCCATGTTGACAATTTAAACACAAGCTATGTAATTAAGTGCTTGTTCTTTGCACACAGTGGGTTGGGATACTGGGGAGCAATGCCACATATGTGTCAACCTGTGCCCATTAAATAAATGTTCATGCAAAAGCCACAAAGAAATGCTTGTTTTGATTATTTGACAACTCCTTGCTGGGTAGTTTTGAGCAGGTGGGATTGGTTTAATGTACACAGTGCTGGAGGAACTCAGCAGGACAGGTGGCATCTATGGAAATGAATGTGTAGTTGATGTTTCAGGCAGAGACCCATCATCAGGACAGAAGCATCGACTGCTTAATAATTCTCATAGATGCTGCCTGACCTGCTGAGTTCCTCCAGCATTTTGTGTGTGTTACCCTAAATGTCCAGCATCTGCAGAACCTCTTGTGTTTATCTGTTTAATTTAAGCAATTTGCTTTAATTAAACCAAATATTGGACCATTCAAAATATGAATAATACAATATAATATAATAATAATATCAAGAATATTTCACCATTCCACAAGACAAGTTGGAAGTCCACTTTAAAATTATGTTAAATCTGGTTCTCCAAACTCTCGAAAATGGCTTTCTCCAATAAGAGAAACATTGTGAATAATTTGCGTGAAAGTCAGATTCACACAGCCAGATGTTTGTCAAAATACCATGAATGGGAGAAGGGAATTTATGGAGCAGTTTATCAGATCTAATTATAGTTTTAAAGTCATTTTTGCTTACGCACTATTTTGGGGTAATTATAACCTTGACTTATGGCAGGTGCCTGACCAGAGGGATTTAATGTTCAGTTTCTGTGCAGTAAAATCTGTCATTGCAACTTCGTGGTGGTAGTGATTCAGCCAGCAAACTAGAGTGGATAACTTCACTCACCCCGACACTGAACTGACTCACTTTCAAGGACTCCATACCTCATGTCCTCAGTATTATTTTAATTTGTATTCTGATTTTGTTTTTTGTTTTCTATTTGTACTATTTGTCATGTTTTGAAAATGGGTCATTTGTCCATCTTTGCGATTTTTCATTGATTCTATTGTGCTTCGTTGTTCTGCTGTGAATGCCCAGAAGAAAATGAATCTCAGGGTAGTGTATGGTGACATTATGTACTTTGATAATAAATTTACTTTGACTTTCTTTATGAGTGGGGGCTAAAAGTTACCAGCTGTTGCTGTGAGGGATGGCTAGCTGCCTCTCTGGTCTGCAATGATGTAAGACATTCTTTCATTCCTTTAGCCCCTCTCACGTGCTTGGGGGCTGTCAGAGCAACTTACATCCTCTTAAATATTTTTGTTGTTTAGAAGACATCCAATTTATTTACAGAAGTATCCCAGAAACAACCAACCAGATGTTGTAAAGCTAAGAAATGCAGATGTGGAAATAGAACATAGGACATGGGGCTTAGAATATAGAACATAGAACAGTACAGCACTAACTAACACCAGAGATTCTGCAGATGCTGGAAATCCACACACACACACACACACACACACACAATGCTGGAGGAACTCGGCAGGTCAGGCAGCATCTTTGGAAAAGAGTAAACAGTCGACACTTCGGTCTGAGATACTTCATCAGAACTCCTGATGAAGGGTCTCAGACCAAAATGTCGACTGTTTACTCTTTTCCAAAGATGCTGCCTGACCTGCCGAGTTCCTCCAGCATTTAGTGTGTGGGTTACTATAGAACAGCAGAGCACAGTACGGGCCCTTTGGCCCATGAAGTTTTGCCAATCTTTTAACCTACTCCAAGATCAATCTTGCCTTTCCCTACCAGCTGGCCCTCCATTTTTCTTTATCATTCATGTGCCTTGGTTGGAATATTGTGTTCAGTTCTGGTCACCTCATTATGGGAACAATGTGGAAGCTTTAGAGAGGGTGCAGAGGGGATTAGTCAGGATTGGAGAACATGTCTTATGAGGACAGGTTGAGCAAACTGCGGCTTTTCCCTTTGGAGCAAAAGAGGATGAGAAGTGACTTAATAGAAGTGATAGAGGTATACACGATAATCAGAGGCATAGATTAAGTGGAGAGGCAGATACTTTTCCCCAGGGTGGAAATGGCTAATATGAGGGGGCATAATTTTAAGGTGATTGAAGGATGTCAGAGGTAACCTCTTAACACAGAGAGTGGGGGGGAGGGTGTGGGACACAATGCCAGAGGTGGGGGTAGAGGCAGGTACATCAGGGATGTTTAAGAGACTCTTAGATAGGCACATGAATGATAGAAAAATGGAGGGTTATGTGTGATGAGAGGGTTAGATTGATTGATCTTAGAGTAGGTTAAAAGGTGGCACAAACTATGGGCTGAAGGGTCTGCACAGTGCTGTACTGATCTATGTTCTATGTTAGACCATAAGACCTTAAGATGTAGGAGCAGAATTAGGCCATTCAGCCCATCGTCTGCTCCGCCATTCAATCATGCTTGACTAATTATCCCTCTCAACCCCATTCTCCTGCCTTCTCCCCGTAACCTTTGACACACTGACTAATCAAGAACCTATCAACCTCCACTTTAAATATATACAATGACTTGGGCTCCACAGCTGTCTCTGTCAATGAATTCCACAGATTCACCAGTCTCTGGAAAAGGAAATTCCTCCTCATCTCTGTTCTAAATGGACATCCCTCTGTTCTGAGGCTGTGCTCTCTGGTCCTAGACTTCCCCACTATGGGAAAACATCCTCTCCATATCCACTCTATCCAGGCCTTTCAATATTCATTAGATTTCAATGAGATCTCCCCTCATTCTTCTAAACTCCAGCGAGTACAGTCCCGGAGCCATCAAGCACTCCTCAAACACCCTTTCAAATGTTCAAAGGTTCAAAGGTCATTCATTATTAACGTATACAACTCTGAAATTCTTCTCGAGACTGCCACAAAACTAAGAAAGAAAAGAACGGCAGCATATCATCAACCCCCAAATCCCTCCTCCCCACGCAAAAAAATGAACAAAAACAGAACAGACACGTTGACCCCCAAATCCCCCGCTCTGCACACAAAAAAATTAGAAAGATCCAGTGAAAAACATGGGATACAAAAAAAATCACAAGACTGAAAAAAAATGCACATCCAAAACACAGAAGACCTGGGCGACATTCTCTCTCTCCATGGCAGAGCGATCTCACCAACGATAAAAAGGCAGTCTCCCCTCTTTAGCAGCAGAGCAATTGCCCAGCGATTTAAAAAGGTAGGCAACCAGCGTTTCGATCTCCCTCATCACTAATCAGTGAACAATGGAAGCTTTACTCTGCAAAATGGAGTTAAACATCAGCTTGCAACCTTCTCACTACAAGGTTTGCGCACACTGTCTCTGTCTCCCGGAATCCCATTGGAGACTGCAGAGCCCTGCAACACCTAAACGATCCCCAAACTGCAAATCACAGGCTCCAACAGTTCCAGCATGATATTCAAGATGAAAAACAAATGTAAAAGACATAATAGAAGTGAAATATATGGTTTCATGATCTACCCAGAAGATGTCGCCCAAAGGAGCGTTGTACACTGGTGCCACCTTGACTTCATTCCTGCAGTCATTCTCATGAACCTCCTCTGGGCCCTCTCCAATTCCAACACATCCGTTTTTAGATAAGGGCCCCAAAACTGCTCACATACTCTGAAAGAGCATCTTGCTTCTTTTAAAGTCTGACTCAGCAAAAATTTAAGCAGTAGCAAGCTAATGAGTAGGCAAATAAGATAATGCAATTTCCCGTATCCTTACAAAAAAGAATAACTCTAGTTCCTCCAGCCCAAGATCTATTTGTGTTCATAAATTAAACCATAAGTTATTGGTGCATATCAAAAATGAAAGATCAATTACCATTCAAATATGATTGCATTTTATGTAACGGGTTTATGATGGGTTCACTACATGATCTATTTGAAAAGGATTCAAATGCCAAATGTTCAGATTCTGATCAGATTAAGGTTTATTTATCACAGGTACAGCTAAACACATTGTGAAATCTGTCACATATGTTAACAACCAATATACCCAGGGATGTGCTGGGACAGCCCACTAGTTTTGCCACACATTCCGACGCTAACATAGCCTGTCTACAGTGCTCGGCAGAACAACACAGAACACAACAAGCAACAAAAGTGAAGCAATCCCCATTCCTCCCCTCTCTCCCACCTACCCACACACAAACACCGTTCTGAAACCCCAGACCGGGCCATCTTCTTTGGCCTCAACTTCTCCAGCAAACTCGCAGAGATCTGCAATCTCTGGCTCTCCACATGGCCTTGATATCAGCAACCAGATCTCTCCAACCTGGTGGTAAATTGTCAACCAGTCCAACTACAAACGGTACTTGTGGGAGACCTACACACTTACAGAATCACTTTCAACTCATGTTCTCAGTTGTAGTTTTGCACGGTACGTCTTCTTCTGCACGTGGGTTGTTTATCAGTCTTTAATTATGTATGGCTTTTGTAGATCCTATCGTATTTCTTTATTTTCCTGTAAGTGCCCGCAATAAATGAATCCCATGGTAATAAATGGTGACATCAGTTGTCCCATCACTGAACTGTTCCCACAACCACTGGGCTCATTTTCAAGGACTCCTTATCTCATGCTCTCAATATTTATTGTTTATTTATTTATTATTATTATTTCTTTCTTTTTGTATTTACACAGTTTGTTGAAAGCCCAGGGTGGTGTGGTCTTTCATTGATTTTGTTATGGTTATTATTTTCTAGATTTATAGAAATACCCACAAAAAATGAGTCTCAGGATTGTATACAGTGATATATATGTACTTGGATAATACATTTACTGTGAACTTTGACATATATGTACTTTGATAGAAAACTTAATTTAAACTTTTGAACTTTGTGACTGCTGGAAACTTCTGCAATTGACAGTCACAGAACCCACAGATTTAGATTCCAATTTATTTATCACATATACATCAAAACATACAGTGAAATGCATAGTTTGTGTTAAAATGATGAAGGATGAGTACCCTGAACTCCTGGCCTCAAACTCTGGATTTGCTGATGACAGGACCCTGAACTCCAGACTCACTGATGACAGGATGCCAAACACTAGGCTTCGGTCTCTAGACTCCCTGATGAACTCTTGGCTTCAAACAGGCACCCAAAGACCAAAGGACTTGCCACAGTTGTGGTCTTTACTTTTGTCAATTACTATAACAGGTTCCTGTCAAACCAACAGTAATTCCAATAACTATGTGTCCAACAGTGGTGTGGGAAAGGGAATCTCCGAATGCAGACCACATCAAACCTTAAATTGGATGGGAGACAACAATAGAAGACCATGAACATACCTTAGTGGTCACTTTATTTACTACCCCCTGTACCTAATCAAGTGGCCACTGAATATAGATAATCAAATATCCATTACAAACATGAAAATAGATCATGAGATTGAATTCATCTTCTAAATCTGTCTTCAGTGTTCAAAGCAAATTTACTATCGAAGTACGTAGACCATGTACAACCTAGAGATTCGTTTTCTTGTGGGCAGCTACAAAGTAAAGAGACACAAAAGAATCTAGGAAAACCCCACCCAACAAAGACTATCACACAACCAGAGTGCAAACGAGGACAAGTAGTAAACTCATAATATCCAGAACCTGAGTTGCAGAGTCCCTGAACGTGAGTCCATGGGCTGTGGCGTTGGTTAGTGCTGAAGTGAGTGAAGCCGTTACAGGAGCCAGATGGTTGCCAGGCAACAACTACTCCCGAACCTGCCAGCCCTCTCTCCTTTAACTAATCCCCTCATTACAAACAATTAAGGAAATTGCAATGAACTTCAGAAAGTTCCTTCCTGTTGCCTTTTTATTTTTAATAACTGCTTTAATGTCAAGTTGAGTTTATCATCATGTAAGGAACTACGGCGAGGTACGGGCACAGTTAAAAACTTACATGCAGCAGTGTCAGAGACGCATAGTCACAGACTACTCAGAAATACACTCAGTGGCTGCTTTATTAGTTATCTCCTGTATCTCCTGTACCTAAAAATGTGGCCACTGAGTGTATGTTCATGGTCTTCTGCTGCTGCAGCCCATCCACCTCGAAGTTCGACATGTTCTCCATTCAGAGGTGCTCTTCTGCACACCGCTGCTGTAATGTGTGGTTATTTGAGTTACTGTCACCTTCCTGTCAGCTTGAACCAGTCTGGCCATTCTCCCCTGACCTCTCTCATTAACAGGGCATTTCCACCCACAGAACTGCCACTCGTTGGATATTTTTAGTTTTTCACAACATTCTCTGTAAACTCTAGAGTCTCTTGTGTCTCTTTATGCCTGAAAATCCCAGGAGACCAGCAGTTTCTGAGATACTCAAACCACCCTGTCTGGCACCAGCAATCATTCCATGGCCAAAGTCACTTAGATCACATTTCTTCCCCATTCTGATGTTTGGTCTGAACAATAAATGATCCTCTTGACCACGTCTGCATGCCTTTATGCATTGAGTTGCTGCCACACAATTGGCTGATCAGATATTTGCAGTAATGGGCAGGTGTACCTAACAAAGTAGCCACTGAGTATAACTTGTACCTAAAATTACACCCTGCAGTGGCAAAAAGACTGTAAAAAGGCAGGATGTCAGATCCAAAAAAATAACAAGATACAATCAGAGACAAGTCCGTGGAAATGCAAGAGGTGGTAGTGTTCCCTTGCTGAGGTAGAGTTGGGGATTTGCAGGCCAGTTCAAGGAGCTGATGGCTGCAGGAAGGTAGCTGTTCCTGAACCTGGAGGTGTGGTGCTGTAACCTCCTACCTGATGGTAGCAGAGAGAAGATAGCATGGCCCAGATGGTAGGGATCCTTGATGTCGGATGCCTCCTGTTAATGCTGTCAGTGGTGGGGAGGGTTAACACCAAAAGACATAGGAGCAGTGTTAGACAATTTGACCCATCAAGTCTGCTCCACCATTCCACCAGGGTTGATTTATTATCCCTCTTTCTCCTGTTTTCTTCCCATAACCTTTGACACCTTGACTAATCAAGATCCTATCAGCCTCAGTTTTAAATACACCCAATGATTTGGCCTCCACAGCCGCCTGTGGCAGTGAATTCCATATATGCCCATAATGGGCCGGCTGCAACCACTACTTTCCACTGCCTCTTGCATTGTGGAAATTCCACACCAAACAATGATCCAGCCAGTCAAGATACTTTGAACAGTGCATTTGTAGAAGTTTATGTCTTATAGTCTTATTGTTAGAGCATTTGGTAACATGCCAGATCTCTGTCAGTTTCTAAGAAAGTGGAGATACTGATATATTGTCTTTGTGATCTTCGTAGTAGGCCCAGGAGAGGTGATCTGAGATGTTCACACCCTGTAGTTTGAAGCTGCTGACTCTCTTTTTGCATTTGCCTCAGGAGATTGCCCCTCATTTGCTGACAGCTTTTATCAAACAGAGTGCCTGTGGCAAATATTCTCCCACAGATTTGTAAAAATAGCTTTGATATTCTCCTTATTTTATCAAACGTACTTTAACTGCATTCATGGGGATCCCTGGCCAAGTTAATTAGGTCTCTCACCCAACTAGTGACATTTACCGTAGACACCTGAAAACCCTGGAACAATACCACCTAAAAGTCTTAGGAAAGGTTTTGAGGACCAGCTGGAAGGACAGACACACTATCACCAGCATTCTGGAGGAAACCAACATGAACAGCATCTCCAATAGATCGTCATGACTTCCAAAAGCCTAACTCATGTCTCCCCAGACAAATTCTTTATTCCTGGCTGAAGGGAGGTCAGTGAGCCCCTGGTGAGCAAAGGAAACATTTCAAAAGTAATATCAAAATCACCCTGAGGTAATTCAACGTGACATCTAAAAACTGGGAAGACATTGCACTCAGCAGACACACCTGGAGAAATCTGTTCAACAGGGAACTGCGCCACATGAGAACAATCTCCACCGTGTCACAGAGAGCAAGCAGCAGATGTGAAAGGAAAGACTTGAACGACCAAAAGACCCAGCCACCAACCACAGCCACCACGTACTCTTTCCCATACTGCACCAGAATACGTGGATCGCCGATCGGCCTCTACGACCACCTGACTCCAGGGATCACACTACTTCTCAAGCTCTATAACTCTACGACTCTAGAAGGATTTAAGCTGTTAATGTCTGTTGTTAAGGATTCAAGGCTCAACTGCATCTCATTCTTTTAGGAACCATTCCCACTCTGCAAACAGCCGATAAACTCGTTCTCTTCAGACTTCAGGCAAACATACAGGGAAGGTAATTAGTTTTTGCTTATAGATCATTAAATGAATTTTCCAGATGTTATCTCTCTGGGCTTTCTTGTTCCGTGAATTTTGAAGGAATTCAAAGTTCAAAGTAATTTTATTATCAAAGTACGTACACTCAGTGGCCATTTTATTAGGTACACCTCTACACCTGCTCGTTAATACAAGTATCTAATCAGCCAATCATGTGGCAGCAAGTCGATGCACACCAGCATGCAGACACGGTCAAGGGGTTCAGTTGCTGCTCAGACCAAACATCAGACTGGGGGAGAAATGTGATCTAAGTGACTTTGACCGTAGAATAATTGTTGGTTCCAAACGATATGGTTGGAGAATCTCAGAAACTGCTGATCTCCTGGGATTCTTATGCACAGCAACGTCTAGAGTTTATAGGGAACAGTGTGATAAGCAAAAAACATCCAGTGAGCAGCAGTTCTGTCAGTGAAAATGCCTTATTAATGAGAGGGATCAGAGGAGAATGGCCAGACTGGTTCAAGCTGACAGGAAGGTGACAGTAACTCAAATTATAACAGTGGTGTGCAGAAGAGCATCTCTGAATTCACAGCACGTCGAACCTTGAAGTGGAAGGGCACAAGAATTGAATATTAACTTCAGGTATTGTGGAGAATGTTACTCATTTGGAAAGCAATACAGTTTGGTAACAGTACAGTTCAAGACATTAAAAAAAAATTACTCTTTGTTTTCCCCATCCTGGATCCCCTCTCACCTCTTCTCTTCTCCTCTCTAGCCCATCACTTCCCTTTTGTGCCCCTCCTCCTTCCTTTTCTCCAGTAGTCCACTCGTCTCTCCTATCAGATTCCTCCTTCTCCAGCCCTTTACCTCTTCCATCTATCACTTCCCAGCTTCTTACTTCATTTCCCTTCCAACTCACTGATCACTTGCTAGCTTGTATTCCCCCCCCCCCACTACCTTCTTATTCTGGCTTCTTCCCCCTCCTTTCCCGTCCCGATGAAGGGTCTTGGCCTAAAACATCAACAGTTTGTCCCATTATTGAGGGTGGTGATGAGAAGTCAACTGAACACATTAATTTGGATCAGCTGGCGTTGGGATTATCACACTGCACTTATCCAGGCCTGTAGAGAGATTTCTGCATATTCCTAACACAAGAGATTCTGAAGATGGCAGAAGTCCAGAGGAACACACAAAATGCTGGAGGAACTCAGCAGGTCAGGCAGCATCTGTGGAAGGGAATAAACAGTTGATGTTTCAGGTCCTGCTGAAGAGTCTCAGTCAGAAACGTCAACGTTTATTCTTTTCCATAGATGCTGCCTGCCCTGCTGACCTGCTCCAGAACTTATATGTATTTAGAGATACAGCTTGAAGACAGCCCTATAATTAATTCCTGAACAATTTTTTTTGAGTGAATGAACAGCTTTTCAAAACTTTCTGTTCTTATCACAATGCATTTCTTTTATCAGTTTGTGGTGAAATGTTCACTCCATTTTTAGAACTATGGGAGTCACAGACACAAGAAAATCTGCAGATCAAAGCAACACACACAATGTGGGAGTACTGTTCAAATGCTACATCTCCCTTGAACTCCAGTCAAGATTAATATTTTCTACCTAATAAAGTGGCCACTGAGTGTATGTTCATGGTCTTCCGCTGCTGTAGCCCGTCCTTCCTGTCAGTTCTAACCAGACTGACCATTCTCCTCTGACATATCTCATTATAAAGGTGTTTTCACCCACAGAACTGCTGCTCACTGGGTGTTTTTTTTTTTGTTTTTCACGTCATTCTCTATAAACTCTGGAGACTGTTGTGTGTGAAAATCCCGGGAGATCAGCAGTTCCTGAGATTCTCAAACCACCCCGTCTGGTTATATCATCCATCCGAGTGTGTACTACTGGGACCAGATTCTTCACTGATTGTTCCATATTTGTTGGTATTGAATTCAGTACGAAAGGACTTGTTTTAAAACTTAAATCTTTTGGTTTGCTTGTGTCAAAAGCAAAGTATTAACTGTTGAAGACTTGGAGCCAATTCAGCTTAGAAGCAGAATAAAATCAAAATATTTTCATCTGCTATTCTTCATGTGTGAATGTATTTCTAACCCCTTATGTCTCCACACCCATGTAGTAGCCAGGGGGAATACTGTAAGAATGAAATTGGCACCTCGGCTCCTCAGTAAACATTTAGAGTCATAGAATACTACAGCAAAGAAACAGGCCCTTCAGTCCATCTAGTTCATGCCAATCTATTGTGTTTCCTAGTCCCATCAATCTGTATCTGGGCCATTACCCACCATACCCGAACCACCTACTTAAGTTTCTCTTAAATGTCAAAATCGACCCCACGTCCACCACTTCCGCTGGCAGCTCGTTCCACACTCTCACCACCCTCTGAGTGAAGAAGTTCCCCCTCATGTTCCCCTTAAACGTTTCACCTTTCACTAGTATTCTGCTTCTATTATCAACATTTATGCAACACACTTTCAAAATCAGGAAGATAAAGTTTGCAGCATAAAGGTTAAAATGTTGTCCAGTTAAAGGCAACAGGTAAATGGCAAATGTTTTTGCATTACAGGCACAAAACGGAAAGGCTTAATAGGTGTTTGAGGGGCAACGATTTTATATAATGGATGGTATCAGAATCAGTTTAATCTCTGACATTTGTCGTGGAATTTGTTTCTTTGCAGCGGCAGCACAGTGCAATATATAAAAAATACTATAAGTTACAAGAAATATACTGTATAACAAATGTTTAACTAACCAGTTCAAATATAGAGCAAAAATAATGAGATAGTGCTCATGGATTCAGAAATCTGATGGTGGAGAGGAAGAAACTGTTCCTGAAACATTGAATGTATGTCTTCAGGCTCCTATACCTCCTCCTTGATGGTAGCAATGAGAAGAGGGCATGTCCTGGTTGGTGGGGGTCTTTAATGATGGATCTGTGGGATAGGTGATAAAGTTAATGTTTCAGATGGAAGACCTTTAATTAATTTAACAGCAGCAGGTATTCAAAACCCATTGATCTAGACCAGGAGTTCACAACCTGGGGTCCACGGACTCCTGAGTTAATGGTAAGGTTCCATGGCATAAAAAAGGTTGGGAACCCCTGATCTAGGGCAAGGAACTCAAATCCCACCGTGGTGACAGGAAAATTTAAAGAACAAAAATAGATCTGCCACTTAAGCTTTTCTGGTTAATGATAACTATCGGTCACTAATGTCCTTCAAGAAGAAAGTGTGTCATCAATTCACAGTCTATCCACAAGTGATTTCAGACCCAAACACATTGTTGACTCCTCATGGTAATGTAGCAGTTAGCACAGCACCAGCGATTACCAGTCAGAGTTTGATTCCTGCTGCTGTGTGTAAGGAGCTTGTACGTTCTCCCTGTGACGTGTAGATTTCCTCCGGGTGCTCTAGTTTCCTCTGACGTTCCAAGGGTTAGTGAGCTGTAGCCATGCTATGTTGGTACCAGAAGCGTAGCTTCACTTCTGGCTGCCCCCAGCGCATTCTCAGACTGTGTCAGCCGCTGACACAAACAACGCATTTCACTACACGGTCTGATGTTCTGATGTGCAGTAGATGTGACAAAGAAAGCTAATCTCTTTACATTCCAAAGGCGAATGTCTACATTACTAGGTTGATTGGTCACATGGGTGGAATTGGGCAGTGTGGGCTCGACGGGCCAGAAGAGCGTGTAACCATGCTGTATCTCCAAATAATTAATAAATAATAAAAAAAGTAGAATGCACACAAAATGTGGGAGAAACTCAGCAGGTCAGGCAGCATCAATGGAAATGAATAAACAGTCAACATTTTGAGCCATGATCCTTCATCAAGACTAGTCCATCTGATGAATGGTCTTGGCTCCAGAACAAAACGTCGACTGTTTATTCATTTCCATAGATGCTGAGCATGTGCTACTTGTAGAATATCTTGTGTTTATATAAAAAGAGGTGCACTTCCTTTCAGAGGTTATACTTATTTCCAAGGCTGGGTCCTATGGAACTTCCTTTAAACCTCTTCCCCTCCACTTCCCAATCTTCCTTTAAAACCTTTTATTGAAACTGTGCCTTTAAAGGATCTACATCACTCTTGTTATTAATTCTGTTGACGTAATGTGTACCCCTTTGGGAAGTGCCTTGAGATATTTTCTACGCTGAGTTACATAACCGCAATCTAAAAATACTAAATCTTAAAGGTCGACAAAAGCCTCCATCCCTCCCAATATTGCAACCAGCTCCTGATATCACTCTATTTCCAGGGACTGCTGACTTTTGTAAACAAGTTCTAATACAATCCTTTCAAATCTGAGCTAGAGATGGTATGGGTTCTGTCGATAATCCAAACTAAAGGAATTAGAATCACAATCAGGGTTAATATCACTGGCATATGTTGTAAAATCTGCTGTTTTCCAACAGCACTACTTAGCAATACATAATAATAAAAACTGTAAATTACACGAAGTACTGTGTACACGTATATTTAAAAATGTTAAATTAATAGTGCAAAAAGATAAATAAAAGTAGTGAGGTAGTGTTCATGAGTTCATTGTCTATTCAGAAATTGGATGGCTGAGGGGAAGAAGCTGTTCTGAGTGTGTGCCTTCTGGCTTCTGTACCTCCCTCCTGATGGTAGCAATGAGAAGAAGGCAGGAACTGAGTGATGGGGGTCCTTAATGATAGACGCTGCCTTTTCGAGGCATTGAAGACGTTCCTGATGCTGGGGAGGCTGGTGTCAATGACGGAGCTGACTGAGTTGACAACTTTCTGCAGCTTATTTCAATCCTGCACAATGGTGACCCCCCTACCCCCATCCCCACCATACCGGACGGTGATGCAGCCAGTTAGAATGCTCCCCAAACCTTTTCCAAGTTATTTCTCCCAAGGTAATGTCTCTGAGAAAAAGGTTAAAGTAAATTTATTATCATTGTCATCATATACAACCCTGAGATTCATTTTCTTGCGGGCATTCTCAATAAACCCATAATGTTAGTTGCTCCGATGATAAAGATGTTGGTCCCTTGGGGAAAGTAATAAATAAATATACTAAATTTATTTTGAATCCCATGGAGCATGTGGAAACCTTCCAATACCCAGGCAGTTCTTCTTTCTTTTTCTTTTTTTTCAGGTAGGGGTATATATCAGGGGGAAGGGTTAAGCGGAGGGGGAGGGTAGATACTATCATTCTATGTAATCACTTCGAAAACTCAATAAAAATTATATTTAAAAAAATAAATCCATAATGGAACAATAACCCTAACAGAATTAATGAAAGATTAAAAACAATATTTCTGGTAAATATAACACAAGGCCTCCTGGACAAAATGAGGTTTCTTACAACATTAGCGTCAGGGTTGGAATGGTACAGTGGCATAATATCATTACAAATTTAAATTCAAAGACCCAAATGAGATCTGCCATTAAAGCTCATGTTATTGATAATAACTATTGGTCACTAGTATCCTTCAAGAGGAAGCACACTGCCCATTCACGGTCAGTCCACAAGTGACTCCAGACCCGACCACGTCGTTAGCGTAACACTATTACTGTACCAGTGACGTTGGTTCAATTTCCACCGCTGTCAGTAAGGAGTTTTCACATTCTCCCCATGGTCCCATGGCTTTCCCCTGGGTGCTCCAGTTTCCTCCCACAGCCCAAAGACGTCTGAGTTGGTGTTAGTAAGTTGTGGGCATGTTGCAGTAGCACTGGAAGCATCAGGCTGCCCCAACACATCCTCGGACTATGTTGGTGAGTGATGCGATTGGCACATTTCACTGTTTGTTTTGATGTGTAATACTTGTGACAAATAAAGCTAATCTCTCTTTAGTTATGTTTGTATTGTAATCATCATCATTATGTGCCCTGTGGTATGATGTGGGCGATCAAGGTCTTCTATCTGTCTTTAATCTGAGAAGTTCTACTCAGCTATTCAAAATGTTCCCTTGTCCGTCCCTGGATGTAACCCACGAATGTCATGAGCTGTCGACTGTGACTTTTTCTTCCGTCAAGCTTTCCCATCACTGCAAGGTGATCGAGCTTCTCTTTCCTCAGTACATGTCCCAGAAATTCCAGCTACCATTTCCTGATGGATGATATCTTTGTATTCCGGCTTTTTGCAACACTTCCTCATTTGTTATTCCATCCCTCCATGATATTTTCATCATTCTTCTCAAAAACCACATTTCTGCAGCTTCAGGTCTTCCCTCATTTTCCTTTGATATCGACCAACATTCGCTTCCATATGTTATTGTGGAATAAATGTAGCATCACAACACTCAGAGTTTCATACCAGTAGAAATTATGTTATTCTTTAGTATCTTGCTCAAGCGTTTGAATGTGCATTTAGCCACCCACAATGTTCCTTTCTGCGAGGCACAGTAACATAGCAGTGAACATAGCACTGTACAGCACCAGCAATTCAGGTTCGATTCCCACCACTGCCTGTTCTAAGTCTATGCATTCTCCCCACGACCATGTACTTTTTTCCGGATGCTCCGGTTTCCTCCCGCATTCCAGAAATGTACGGGTTGATAGGCTAATAGGTCACATGAATTATGGAGCCGACACTCCATCCTGAGCTCTGGGAAGAGGTTACCTGCTGGACAGAGGAAAAGGTTCAAGGATACACTCGAAGAGTTCACGTAGAAATGCAACAACCTCTGGGAATTGTTCGCCGACTAAAGCAATGAGGGAGATTGAAGCACTGAAGCAAGTGCTGAGGGTGACACTGGCTGTCTGACTTTTGATCGGTTGCTCGGTACAGGGAAGGGGAGAACCTACTGCTGTGTCTGGGCCTGAACGGTATTCTCCAGGTTTTTCTGCATTTTGGATTCGGACTTTGGACTATACAATCTATTTTTCAGTCTTATAGCTTTTATATTCTGTGTTTATTTTTCCTGATCCGTTTTTGTTCATTTTTTTGTGCAGGAGGAGAGATTTGGGGGTCGATATGCCTGATCTGTTTTTGGACATTTTTCTTGTTGGGTGCTGGGACTTGGGGGTTGATAATTGTGCTGCCTTACTTTTCTTCTTCTTTCTTGGTTTCATGGCTACCCGGAAAATAGACGAATTTCAGAGTTGTATAATTAAAAAAAAAATGAATCTTCGAACCTTTGAATCCCTGGCCTGTGACTCCTTAATGTGGTGATGAAGGTTTGACAACTCTGATTCGGTGACGCGAGTGTACTTGGTCAGCACAGGCTTGTTGGGCCGGAAGGGCCAGTTACCTTGCTGCCTCTCCAAGTAAAACAAAATAAAACATAAAAGATATTTATCAGGAGCACTGCGTACACAGGGGCCCCCAGCATTGTCAATGATCCCTTCCATCTATCCAACAATCTCTTTGAATCCGTCCCCCCCAACACCATCAGGGCAGGAGGAACTGTAGCCTGAAGATAAGAACTGTTAGGAAGGGAAACAGCTTCTTCACCCAGGCTGAACTCCCTGCCACCACCTAGGCCTCATTATGTGTGCAGTGCCAGTAGCATTAGACAGTTTATTTTTAACGTATTGTATATGCATTTCATTATTTATTAATTTATCTGCGGTAATATTAGATTATGAGGACACTCAGTCCTCGTTTATTGTCATTTAGAAATGCATGCATTAAAAAATGATACAATGTTCCTCCAGAAAGATATCATAGAAACACAGGACAAACCAAGACTAAAGCTGACAAAACCACATAATTATAACATATAGTTACAACAGTGCAAAGCAATACCGTAATTTGATAAAGAGCAGACCACGGGCACGGTAAAAAAGAGTCTCAAGTCCCGATAGCCTCATCATCTCATGCAGATGGTAGAAGGGAGAAACGCTCCCTGCCATGAACTCCAAGTGCCGCAAACTTGCCGATGCATTGGAAGCACCCAACCACAGCGGACTCTGAGTTCGTACGAAAACTTCGAGCCTCCGACCAGCCCCTCCAACACCGAGCACCATCTCTTCCGAGCGCTTCGACCCCGCCCCGGCCACCGAGCAACAAGCAAAGCCGAGGACTCGGGGCCTTCCCCTCCGGAGATTCTGGATCACACAGTAGCAGCAGCAGCGAAACAGGCATTTCAGAAGTTTCACCAGATGTTCCTCTGTGCTTCTCACGCCCATCTCCATCAAATCAGGATTGTGCACGGCACCCTACTTGACAAATAACAGACATCACCAACGGAGTGGCATCTGTGAGCTGCGTCGCGCCGCCATCTTCTCCCCTCCTCTATGTGTTATGTGTGTGAATTATATGTCTGGCGTTGTTCACCTTGGTCCGGAGGAACATTGTTTCATTTAGCTGTATACATGTGTACGGTTGAATGACAATAAAGTGAACTTGAACCTGAATTAGAGATGTCTGAATTATTACCGAAGTTAATCACCTCTTCTAAGTGTTGCGTTTGATTTATAAGACTTCGCACTGCAGTCAGGTACTAGTATAGGCCGGTCACTATGCTGAATAGACAATGAAAATCCAATTCCAATGTGTAGGCCTCATGCCTGCATTAAATTTGCTTCACTAAATGGGTGCGGGGTACTTGCATGGGTAAGAACTGCACTTGTCTCAAAAGGATTTAATTCTGCCAAGGCACAGAGGTCCTTCAACCCTTTTGAAGGTGTATTTATACTTATACTTTATACTTTATACTTTATTGTCGCCAAACAATTGATACTAGAACGTACAATCATCATAGCGATATTTGATTCTGTGCTTCCCGCTCCCTGGATTACAAATTGATAGTAAATAATAAAAATTTAAATTATAAATCATAATTAGAAAATAGAAAAATGGAAAGTAAGGTAGTGCAAAAAACCAAGATGCAGGTCCGAATATTTGGAGGGTACGGCCCAGATCTGGGTCAGGATCCATTCAGCAGTCTTATCACAGTTGGAAAGAAGCTGTTCCCAAATCTGGCCGTACAAGTCTTCAAGCTCCTGAGCCTTCTCCCGGAGGGAAGAGGGAGGAAAAGTGTGTTGGCTGGGTGGGTCGTGTCCTTGATTATCCTGGCAGCACTGCTCCAACAGCGTGCGGTGTAAGGTATTTGTCACAGGACTGCTGTGTCATGGGTCTGTTACGCATCTATGTCAGGCCTGCACAGGTAGACTCCTCCCAGTCTTCACACAGCTAACTGAAGTCACCTGCCACTTGTTTCATCACCTGCAGCCTCTTTAAACCCAGCTCTTATCCACAGTCCTTTGTTCACCCATCAAACCAGCCAGCCTCAACCAATTGCTCTGAACCTGTTGCCTTGTCAAGTTCTGTATCTGTTCTCCCTTGTTTTGCGGTCCACCTTGGCTTGTTACTTTGTAGTTTACTGCTAATTCTACTGCACTGCTCTGTCTTCCCTCCATTTCCTGGAAATGTGTCATCTGAGGACAACAAAAGCCAGCGTTGACAGAGCTGAAACGCTTCCCAGTTTACCTCACCCCATTACTGGAAACTTGTTCTCCCGGCACTGCAAGATGTCTCCATAAGGGAATTCTGCCAAATGGCGCAGCCCAGGCTGCAGGAAGATGTGCTGAGGGACTCACTGAAGCTTGGGGTAGCAAATGCAAGGGATCGGTGGGGAAGGGCCACGGTCTGGGCTCCTTCCCACTATCGCACAGAGAAGATCAGAGTTGGGTGGGGAAGTCCCTCAAACAATGAAAGGGTCATTGCTCCAGGGGAACACACAAGTAGCTACAGCAACATGCTCTTGAAAAATAAGTTAACACTCCTGGATGTATTGTAAAACACAAGAGATTCTGCAAATGCTGGAAATCAGGAGCTCAGCAGGTCAGGAAACACCTATGGAGGGGAATAAACAGTTGGCATTTCAGGCCAAGATCCTTCATCAGGACTGGATAGGCAGGGGCAAGATGCCAGAATATGAAGGTGGGGAGAAGGAAAGGAGTGCAAGCTGGCAGGTGATAGGTGAGACCAGGAGAGGAGAAGGTGGGTGGGTGGGGAGAGGGATGAAGTAAGAAGCTGTGAGGTGATAGGTGGAAGAGGTAAAGGACTGAAGGGGAAGGAATCTGATAGGAGAGGAGAGTGGACCATGGGAGAAAGGGGAGGAGGAGGGGCACCAGAGGGAAGTGATGGGCAGCTGAGGAGAAGAGAAGGGGTAAAAGGTGAACCAGAATGGGGAATGGGAAAGAGAGGAAAAGGGAGGAGGTAGAGATTACCTAAAATTGGAAAAATCGATGTTCATGCCATTAGGGTGGAGGCTACCCAGGCAGAATGTGATCCTGTAGCCTTTGCCATATAAGGGAATGGTTGCTTGGCTGATCGAGTTGGTAGATTAGTGTGGGGAACTAATAATCAAGGAACTCGGAAAGCCAAGGTGCAGTAGGTCAACCTCTTGTCACTCTGATGTAGGTGCTTCAGGCTTACCTTTAGGTAATTGTACTCTGGTCTCCACTATCACTGAGGTGGGGTTAACATGAGGACATGTTTGCTTCTATACTATTTCTAATTGAGGATCCCAGGAATGTAGGAATAGACAAGGATAAGTAACTTCCACTTTTGAAGGATGGTGGTCTGTGATGTTCACACAAACTGACATAATTTATTTAGCAATTCCCAAACTAAAGGTTTTTTAGATTATGAGAACGCTCAGTCCTCTTTTATTGTCATTTAGAACTGCATACGTGCATTAAGAAATGATACAATGTTTCTCCACTTTGATATTAACACCATAAGACATAGGAGCAGAATTAGGCCATTCGGCCCATCAATTCCGCTCCTCCATTCTATCATGGCTGATTAATTTTCCCTCTCAACCCCATTCTCCTGCTTTCTCTCCATAACCTTTGACACCCTGATTAATCAAGAACTGTCAACCTCCACTTTAAATATACCCTATGACTTGGCTTCCACATCAATGAATTCCGCAGATTCACCACATTCTGGCTAAAGAAATTCCTCCTCATCTCTGTTCTAAATGAGTGCCCTGTCATCTACTCACCGTCACCAGATACTTGTTGAGTGTGGATGGACTGAGTTTTGCAGTAATTGTCTGGGAACTAGTAATTGTAAATATTGTTTAGCTTTTTGTTTGTTCTATGTAGTAAATTAATTCTAAATAGCAAAACGTAAGCACAAGAGATTCTGCAGACGGTAGAAATCCAGAGCAACGCACACAAAATGCTGGAGGAACTCAGCAGGTCAAGCAGCATCTATGGAAATGAACAAGCAGTTGACATTCGGACCGAGACCCTTTATCAGAACTGGAAAAGAAGGGAGAAGATGCCGGAACAAAAAGGAAGGCTGAGGGGAAGGAGGATATCTGGAAGATGATAGGTAAGGCCAGGTGGGTGGGAAAGGTAAAGGGCTGGAGAGGAAGGAATCTGATAGGAGAGGAGAGTGGCCCATAGGAGAAAGGGAAGGAGGCGGGGAACCAGGGGGAGATGATAGGCAAGTGAGAAAAGGTTAGAGGCCAGAGTGGGGAATAGAAGAAGAGGGGAGGGGGAGGGATTTTATTTTCCAGAAGGAGAAATCGATATTTATGCCATCAGGTTGGGGGCCTACCCAGAGAGCATTACTAATAAGATGTATAATACAAAGTGTATAGAATATAAGATGTTGCTCGGCCACAGACCACCATGTCAGAATGGGAATGGGAATCAGAATTAAAATGGCCATGGAGAAGTTCCGTTTTGGCATATGGAGGGGAAGTGCTCGATGAAGAGGTCTCCCAATTTACGACAGCACTTTCCAATGTAGAGGAATCTGCATCAGGAGCACCGGATACAATAGAATAGAATAGCAAAACATAAACAGCTCTGGACACACTTGTATGGGATGAGAGCCTCAAGACTGTGTCATGTTGATGATTAAAATTCCCTCATTAGTTCATTATCAACACCAGAGATTCTGCAGGTGCTGGGAATCCAGAGCAACACGCATAGAATACTGGAGGAAAGGAATAAAGAGCTGACGTTTTGGACTGAGTCCCTTCATCACGGTTACTATATAAAAGATATCAGTAGACAGTCTGTCTACAGAGATGGAGGCAGAAAGATAGAGAAAGGAGAGAGAAATGTCAGAAATAGTCCAATTGAATTTAAGGGCAGGGTGGAAGTTGGAGACAAAGTTGATGAAGGATCTCGACCTAAATCATCAACTCTTTATTCCTTTCTGTAGATATTGACCAACCTATTGAGTACCTCATGCATTTTGTGTGTATTACTCTGTCAGTAGTTGGTTAGTTTAGCCAGGTTTACTTCTCCTCAAAAGAACTGGTGGAGGAACTTCTTGCCAATGAGCTGCTTTGTGTGTTAGCTCAAGAGCTTCAGGTTAGACCGACATCCCACTCTGCAAAAACCCATTTCAGGGAGGTAGCACCATCAATTTGCGGGAGACTTCCGGGAGAGGTGGGATGTCTGCAATAGACTAGCTCCTTAGCAGCTGGCCAGCTAGTTTAAGTAACGTTAGCTATGCTAATGAACGAATGACACCTGTTAAACTCACCTCAACATGACTTTTACAGTCGTAATCCACCATGGGCAATAGAAAAGTCACTGTTGCAAACAGTGCAGCCAGCAACACTGTCATTATTTTGACCCCTATTGGCAGGGGTACACTTTAGTGTAGTCTGGGGTGGCGTACGTTTTATATTTTTTTGGAACACTCTGCCATGGCGCGCTCTCGCTCGCGCTCTCTCTCTCTCGCTTGCTTTCTCTCTCGCGCTCTTGCTCTCTCGCTCGCGCTCTCTCTCTCTCGTGGTCACTCGCGCGCTCTCAAGCACTCTTGCTTGCTTTCTCTTTCACTCACGCGCTCTCGCTTGCTTTCTCACTTGCGCGCGTCTCTCTCTCGTGGTCACTTTTGCGCTCTCTCTTGCTTTTCTCTCGCTCGCTGTCAAAAAAGTTGATTTCCGTGATATTGCATATAATTTGCGGGCATCAGGGAGCCACTATTAATATGCGGGAGACTCCCGGAAGTTCCGGGAGAGGTGGGATGTCTGGGTTAGGCCAACTGAGAAGCCTGAGGCCTACGGTGAGGCTCTTGAGGCAACTAGATAAAACCACTCAGAAAATTCTGCACAAGCGCTTCGTTAGGCCAACTGAGAGTCCTATAGTGCGACTCCTAGGCAAACAACTAGTTAAAACCACTTAGAAAGCACTTCTAGTTTAGAATGTAGCTTCATGTTGGCTGTGTTCAGGAGAATTTCAGAAGTCTAAGTGACAAGTCAACATTCAGAACCAACTAGACTGTCAAGTATCATTAAGAGGAAAGCAGCAGAAGTATTTAACCTCAGGAAACTCTGTGAATGTGAACAAGCTCTTTCCAAAAAAAAAACATTTTCTGCCTGTGAGCTTCGACACATCAAACAGTCAATAGCTGATGAGCATAAACCCTACAGGAACACCATCAGAAAATCACACCGCTTTTAATCAGCTGGTTGAAAAATTTTGTTTGCCTGATTCAACTTTATATTTAAAAGTGCGTTCAAAGTATTGTATAGTGGATAATGGAAGAGAGAAAACAAGCAATAACTTCAAAGTATTCATTCATATTCTCTGCCACTCCATCCTGTCTAGAGTTGTATTCTGAAGGACATTTTATCACCCAATTAATATCCTTTTCCAGAGTTTGAAATGTGCTGTTTGAATAACTTTTAATTGTCATGAAATATGTGGAACCAGTGCCTGGGTCTTGAGGTTAATGGAGGTTCAGTCAGCTCAACCTGTCAAGGGCCATTAGCAGTTACACACAGCAGCACCAGGTCAAATGTTTCTGCCTCCCCTTTACGGACTGACTCAGTCCGAGAAAGACAATGAGGCTGGATCTCCAACTCGTCGGCACCAGTTTCACACAAGGGGGCCAAGTTTAACCAGTGTCACTACATTCTGAGATTCTACCTGTCGCCAGATAGCCTGGGCCCTGTACCATGCAATGCCCCGGTCAGTGGATGTCAAGGCACTACTTGTCTTTTGTGGAAGTCAGGCGGTGGTCTGTGTGGAACATACTGTACACACTGCTGGATACAGACGTTCTGGATTATGTGGTGTGGCTACCAGAGCACAGAGTCCAAACCATCTTTCAGGAGGCCTCGTCACCAGATCAGAGCAACCTCGCTTGGTTATATTGGAAAACAACCCACATTTGTTCAACATTCACAATATGGCGAAGGACATTTATTGAACTGTGGAAACTGCAACGATAAAAGGGTTAAAATGTTGTGCTAACTGCACTGAGTGCAGATACTTTGTGCAGGTTTTCTCTGTGTGAAAGTTCACTATGACGACAGTCAAGATGATAAGCTGACAGAGAGTGTGTGCAGACAGGGTGCAGTCACCAAGGTGAACATGGCCCTTGAAAGCCTAACTCTCGTACAGACTTTCTGTTCAAGCCTGGAGCCAAGGTCACCGAGCAGAACAAGACAAGATAAAGATGCAAACTAAGGATTATATGCCAATAATTACTATTGGACAGTTATTTTACTAAATCTCAAGAATTGTGGATTGTTAATATGTGGATTTAATTGGTTACTAATATGTATGATAAATAAAATGCAAACAATAGGATTCAGATCTGCACTGTTTCTATTGGATCAATTTCAAGTAGTCAATTTCTGTATAAAAATGGCATTTCTTTGTTCATACAGAGATGGGATGTTATTTGAAATTAATTGTATAAGACATTAGCGAGGCCTAATGTGGAATACTGTGTGCAGTTTTGGTCACCTGCCTATAGGAAAGATCTCAATAAGGTTGAAAGAGTACAGAGAAAATTTACAAAGATATTGCTGGGACTGGGGTTCTGAGTTATAGGAAAAGGTTGAATTGGTTAAGACTTTGTTTCTTTGAACATAGAAGACTGAGGGGAGATTTGATAGAGGTGTATCATTATGAGGTGTATAGATAGGGTAAGTGCAAGTAGACTTTTTAAAATAAGGTGGGTGTGACTACAACTAGAGGTCATGGGTTAAGGATGAAAGGTGAGATGCTTAAGTGGAACATGAGGGGAAACCTTCACTCAAAAGGTGGTGAGAGTGTGGAACGAGCTACCAGCCCAAGTGGCGGATATGGGTTTAATTTCAAAGTTGAAGAGAAATGGGGTAGATACATGGATGGGAGGGGTATGGTCCATCAAGCAGGTCGCTGGGACTAGGCAGACTAGATAAGCCAGAGAGCCTCTTTTTGCTCTATAGTGTTATAGGACTCTATGATTCTAAACTTCAGAACAGTTCAGTGACAAGGGCCAGGCTTTCCCCTTGTGCACAAGTAAATAAAGTAGGAGGGAGGTATGTGTGCGAGCTGTCAGAGTTCAGTTGTTTGGTGACGACATTAACTTTCATACCTTTTGCTTCAATGACCTTCACTTCTGTTAACTGCTATTCCCCAACTCCAGTCCTTACGGTTAAAACAGTAATGTGCACATTTGATCAGTAAACTGTGGTTTATTTATTTAGAGATACAGTGAGCCGCACCAGCGGCAACCCCTGATTTAACTCTAGTCTAATCTCGGGTCAATTTACAATGACCAATTAACTTACTAACCGGTAGGTCTTTGGACTGTGGGAGGAAACTGGAGCACCCGGAGGAAACTCACGTGGTCATGGGGAGAACGTAGGAACTCCTTACAGGCGGTGTCAGAATTGAACTCCAAACTCCAACGTCCCGAGCTGTAACGGTGTCGCACTAACCACTACGTTGCTGCAGAGCCTACACCTATGGTGGAGTAAACAGAGGGCTTCCAGTAAGCAGATATTTCTGCACTGTCCTCTCAACAGCAGTTTTCCGGGGGTAATTTATATCAATCATTGGTCCCAGAAGAGACGTACAAGAGCATTTTACAAGTATTGATAATCACTTTGATGTTTGCTGAGGTAGTGCTGAGAGCAAAGGAGAAAGCAGAATGAACACATGAATATCTACAGAAAGTAATGGTCATGGTCCAGTCCATCACAGGCAAACTCTCTCCACCACTGAGCACATCTGCATAGAGCACTGCCACAATAAAGGATGCCCGCCACCCAGAACATACTTCCTACATGCTGCCATCAGGAAGGAAGTACAGGAGTTCAGGACTCACACCAGCAGGTTCAGGAACAGTTATTACCCTACAAACATGAGGTTCCTCAACCAGTGTGGATAACTCCACTCACCCCAACACTGAACTAATTTCACAACCTACAGACTCACTTACAATGACTCCATAACTCATGTACTCAGGATTTATTTGTACAATTTGTCTTCTGTTGGATGCATGTCAGTCTGTTTTTATTTATGGTTTTTCATAAAATCTATTCTATTTCTTAATTTCCCTGTAAAGACCCGCAAGAAAGTGAATCTCAGGGTAGTAGATGGTGACATATATGCACTTTGACTTTGACCCTCTCAAACCTTGTGAACTTGCGACTGCCTGTGCTTCTTGGATTCTTCGTTCAGTCTACGCTTTTGATCCAGCCAGTGCAAAGCGGAGGTGTAAAGCGAATTACTGGAATCGATTAGGAATCAAAGTTAGACAAAATTAAAATTGAAACTGAATGAGGAAGCTCAGAGAGCAAGAGTGGAAGGAGAAGATTGCTAAAGCTAGGAATGAGTGGTTTAAATTGTTGCACTTTCTGTTTCTAATAGCCGAAAAAAGTTGCCATTATAAACGATTATAATAAGAACTTGTTTATAGAGCACTTTCCATACAGGCGATATAGTTCGAAGTGCTTTACAATAGGATAAAGTGCAAACGTGAAAATAGATGGCAAAAATATGTTAATTAAAGGCCAGGTTAAATAAACAGGCTTTGAGCTGGTGTTTAAAAATGTGAACTGAGTCTGCATCCGTTAAAGTTACAGAATTCCACACTTTAGGAGTATGTTTCAAAATAGCTGACCTGCCAGTTATCTTTTGAGGGAGATTGTTTAAATTTAAGAGACCGACAGAAGAAGACCTGAGAGCTTGAAAAGGATTATAAAACAGAAGTGATTCTGTGACATACTCCAGTCCCAGATCATTAAGAGCTTTAAAAATAAGTATGAAAACTTTAAAATCAAATGTAAAAGACACAGGAGGCCAATGCAGAGTAGCCTGTCCAGGAGTGATGTGTTCCCTCATCCTGATTTTGGTTAGAAGTCTAACTGCGCTGTTCTGAATGAGTAGAAGTTAATTGGGAGAGCCTGGGAAAGAGGAAACTTAGCTGGCGTGACATCTGGGAGATGGAGGGATCTCGGCTAAGTTTTGTCATCAGAGCTACTTATGACCTCCTACCCACACCCCAGAACCTGAACCAGTGGTGGGGAGAAGACCCCACTTGCTTTCTTTGTCAAACACCTGGATCACTAAGGCACATTTTGACAGGATGCACCAGAAGTCTCACCCAGGGGTGGTACACTTGGCGGCATAACCAAGTTCTCAGACAGCTGGCATCAATCTTGGAATAGAGGCGAATCACCACAAATGCTCTCCCACAAACATCGGCAGGAAATGTCGACATCACACGATTTGTACCAGCAGGCCAACCTCCAGAGCACCATATGACATTAAAAGATGTAAGCATTCTGCAGGTTGCTCAGGATTGGAAAATGGACGTGGACTTGGTAAAGAAGCTTGTGTTTCCCCCAGACATTGCGGCTACAACACTCCGGCCAGACATGGTCCTGTGGTCTACAACAGCCAAGCTGGCATATGTTGTGGAATTGACAGTACCATGGGAAGATGGCGTCGAAGAAGCTTATGAGAGGAAAAAGACCAAGTACTCTGAACTGGCAACTGAAGCTGCCCAGAATGGCTGGAAGACCAAGATTTTCCCTGTAGACGTGGGATGCAGGGGATTCATTGCTACATCTACGACCAGTCTATTGAAGAAGATGGGGGTGAGGGGTCACTCCCTCCAACAAGCAATCAGGTCCTTGTCAAATGCAGCAGAAGAAAGCAGCAATTGGATTTGGATTAAAAGGAAAGACAACAACTGGGCTGCAAGATGAAGACAGGAGGGTATGGAACTGAGGGGGTGTATCTGGGACGCCAGGTAGCACTGTTGAGCCCTCTGGAGACATCGTGGGCTTATCAATGAAACATCAAAGAAGAAGGGTGCCCACCTGATGACCCTGATGGCGTACCTACCCTCCCTCCTTGTCACCACCCCAAGCCCACTGCCAACATCGAGAGTGCCAACTTACCATAGTCCTAGTAGCTCTACTCCACTATTGTCAATAGTTTGCTTTGGAATGCCAGTAAAGGGTAAGAAGGCCAACAGAAAAACAAGAGGTTCTGCAGATGCTGGAAATCTTTAGCAGCATGCACAACATGCTGGAGGAACTTCATCAGGAAGGGTCGCAGCCGGAAACATCGACTGTTTGTTCCTGTGCATAGACGTGCTCAGTTCCTCCAGCACTTACTGCGCATTGCTCAAAATACTAGTATTGCTTGCGTCAAGTTTTAGTCAAAATCACTCCTGTGTCACAGAAAAGTGTGACTGAATTAAAATGCTCTGAGGTAGGAGGCTGGTGAGATTGGGAAAGAGGAAATACCTTGCGGTTATTCATAGTCTGGGGACTGAAGCTCATCTTTAGATGAGGTTGGATTTACAAGAAATTGTTGATGCGTTTTTTTTAGTTCTGTATTTCATTATGAACTTGGGTCACAAATAACCTTCCTCAAATTTACATATGGTTTGAGCCCAAACATGAAAGTAACCAAAGCAGACTGCAAATGAGTGCAAAGAGTGACATCAAGGTACACATTTGGAAAACTGTAGGAAGATGTACTGTATATATAATATGGTAAATACAAGGCAGCATAATCTTAAGGTGATTGCAGAAATGGATAGGGACATGTACTCACTGGATTGTAGAAGAATGAGGGAGGATCTTGTTGAAAGCTGTCAGATATTGGAAGGCCTAGATAGAGTGGATGTGGAAAGGATGTCCTATATTGCAGGAGTCTAGGACCAGAGGGCACAACCTCAGAATAGAAGGATGTCTTTTTAAGTTCAAAGTTCCAAGCAAATTTATTATCAAAGTACATATATGCCACCATGTACATCCCTGAGATTCATTTTCTTGGGGGTATACTCAGTAAGTCCATAATAGAATAATAACATAATACAATCAATAAAAGACCACACCAACTTAAGTGTTCAACCAAATGCAAAAGGCACCAAACAGCAAATACAAATTGAAAGAAATAATAATAACAAATAAATAAGCAATATATATTGAGAACATGAGGTGAAGAGTCCCTTGAAAGTGAGGTCATGGATTGTGGGAACATTTCAGTGATGGGGCAGGTGAAGTTATCCCCTTTGGCTCGAAAGCCTGCTGGTTGATGGGTCATGACTGTTCCTGAACCTGATGGTGGGGTCCTGAAGCTCCTGTACCTTCCTTTTGATGGCAGCAGCAAGAGGAGATCATGGTGGTGGGGGACCCTGATGATGGATGCTGATTTCCTGTGACAATGTTTCATGTCAAAGTGCTCTGTGGTGGGGAGGGTTTTACCTGTGATGGACTGGGCTGAATCCAGAACAGAGACGAGGAGGAATTTCTTTAGCCAGAGGTGGTGAATCTGTGGAATTCATTGCCACGGATGGCTGTGGAGGCCACGTCATTGGATATATTTAAAGCTGAGGATGATAGGTTCTTGATTATGAACGGCATCAAATGTTACGAGGAAAAGGTGGGAGGATGAGTTTGAGAGGATTAATAAATCAGCCATGATGGAATGGTGGAGCAGACTCGATGGGAAGAAATTATAATGTTTTATGGTCTAATGTCAAAGATAAGGATTTTACACACACAGTGGGGGTGTGTGGAATGCCCTGCCATCGATGGTAGTGGAGACAAAGTCATTAGGAGCATTTTAGAAACTCTTAGGTAGACTCATAGATGACAGAAAAATGTGTAGGAGGGAAGGGTTAGATTGATCTTAGAGTAGTTTGAAACTACAGTCCAAGGGGTCTGTACTCTGCTGTATGTTCTATGTTCTGTGTTCAATGAAAAAGGAACGGGATTGCTTACAAAGAGACAACATGCAGCACACTTTAATTGTACTCACAGCCGTGACTCCAGCCATTGGTCTTGGCCTCTGGAAGTCAAACACCTTCACTCTGTCAGTCACAACAGGCCGGATTTCCCAGTGAGCACCTATTTCAATTCCCATTCCAATTCCCATTCCCATTCCCTTTCCCATTCCCATTCCCATTTCCCATTCCCATTCTTCATCCCCATCCCCATTCCCATTCCCATTTCCCATTCCTCATTCCCATTCCCCATTGCCATTCCCATTCTGACATGTCAATCCATGGCCTTCCTCACTGTCACCCTCAGGCTGGAGGAACCTCATGTCATATTCCCTCCAGGTAGCCTCTAAACTGACAGCAGGAGCATCAATTTCCCTCCTCCTTCTCTCTTTTTCCATTCACCATTCTGGTTCCTCATTCTCCTTTCTCCTCACCTACCATTCACTTCCTTCCCTTTCTCCCATGGTCCACTCTCCTGTCCTATCAGATTCCTTCTTCTTCAGTCCTTTATCTCTTCAATCTATGTCCTTGCCAGCTTCTTACTGCATCACCCTCCCCCACCCACACACCTTCCCTCTCACCTTGTCTCACCTATCACCTGCCAGCTTGTCCTCCTTCCCCTCCCCCACCTTTTATTCTTGCTTCTTCACCCTTCCTTTCCAGTCCCGATGAAGGTTCTTGGCCCAAAGTGTTGACTGTTTATTCCCCTCCATAGATACTGCCTGACCTTCTGAGTTCCTCTATGATTTTGTGTGCTTTGAAATGGAGTTTAGTTCAGATAAGTGTGAGGTGTTACATTTTGAGAAGATGAATGAGGGTGGGACTTTCACAGTGCACAAGGCAGTGTTCTAGAACAGAGGGTCCTTGGAGTACAGGAGCATTGTTCCTTGAAAGTGGTGCCACAGGTAGACAGGGTGGTGAAGAAAGCTTTTCACCTGCTAGCCTTCATCATTCAGGGCTCTGAGTACAGCAGTTGGGAAGTTATGTTGCAGTTGAACAAGACTTTGATGAGGCCACATTAGGAATACAGTGTTCAGTTTTGGTCTCTCTACTATTGGAGAGATGCCACTAAGCTTGAAAGAGAGCAGAAATTTTTTACGAGGATGTTGCCAAGACCGAAGGACTAAGTTATAGAGGGAGGTTGAGCAAATTGTGACTATACTCCTTGGATCATCAGAGAATGAGGTGTGACTTTACAGAATTGTAGGAAACCGTGAGGGGTTAGAGATAACCATATAACAATTACAGCACAGAAACAGGCCATCTCAGCCCTTCTAGTCCGGTGAGGAGGAAGCGTACAGGAGTGAGACAGATCAGCTGGTTGAGTGGTATCACAACAAAAACCTTGCACTCAACATCAGTAAGACCGAGGAATGATTGTGGACTTCAGGAAGGGGCAGTTAAAGGAACACACGGCAGTCCTCATCAAGTGGAAAGATCCTGGATGTCAACGGTTTCTGAAGATTTATCCTAGGCCCAACATATTGATGCAATTACAAAGACAGTGATTATATTTCATTAGGAGTACATCACCAAAGGCTTGGAAATTTCCACAGATGTCCCATGGAGAGCATTCTTACTGATTGCATCACAGTCTGGTATGGAAGAGCCACTGCACAGGATTAGAAAGAGTTACAGAAAGTCATAGACTTAGCCGGCTCCATCATGGACACTAGCCTCCCCAGAATGAAGGTAGCGTCCATCATTAAGGACTCTCATCACCCAGGACGTGATCTCTTCTCATTGCCACTATCAAGAAGGACGTACAGGACACTCAACACCTTTTTCCCCTCTGTCATCAGATTTCTGAACGGGCATTGAAGTCATGAACACTACCTCACTATTTGTTTTCTATTTTTTGGTTTCTTTTCCACTACTTAATTAATTTACTTTTTAAAATATATTTCTTCTTGTAATTTTGTTATTATGTGTTGCATTGTACTGCTGCCACAAAGCAACACATTTCATGACATACGTCAGTGATATTAAACCTGATTCTCAACACTTAGTCTTTTCCCCAGGGTGGACAAATCACCACATAGTTTTAAGGTGAGGAGGGGAACCTGAGGGGAAATATTTTCCACTCAGAGGGTGACCAGTAAATGGAAAGACCTGCCAGAGGAAATGATTCTGGTCCAGGTGTGACAGATAGGACTTGCTGAAATGAGCATCTTAGTCAGCATGAACTGGATGGGCTGAGTGGCCTGTTTCTGCACTGTGAAACTCAATCCTCTATAACCAACTTAAAGTGCAGACATGAGGAGCTTTCTGCTCTAGTGCCCACCTTTCATAACTCTGTAACCCCACTGTACAAGTAACGACAAGGGGAGGTACCGCGGTCAGAGACATGTTTCTGCACTCAGCGGCCACTTTATTGGGTACTTCCTGCACCTAATAAAATGCTCACTGAGAGTACATTCATGGTCTTCTGTTGCTGTGGCCCATCTGCTTCAAGGTTCAACTTGTTGTGTGTTCAGAGATGCTCTTCTGCACACCACTGTTGTAACGTGTGGTTGAGTTACTGTCATCTTCCTGTCAGCTTGAACCAGTCTGGACATTCTCCTCTGACCTCTCTCATTAACAAGGTGTTTCCCCGCGCAGAACTGCCGCTTGCTGGATGTATCTAGTTTCTCGTGCCATTCTCTGTAAACTCTAGAGACTGTTGTGTGTGAAAATCCCAGTAGGTCAGCAGTTTCTGAGATACTCAAAGCACCCTGTCTGACACCATGTTCATTCCAAGTCACTTAGATCATATTTCTTCCCCTTTGTGACGATTGGTCTGAACACCAGCTGAACCTCCTGACCATATCTGCATATTTTTATGAATTGAGTTGCTGCCGCATGATTGGCTGATTAGAAATTTGCATTAACGAGCAGGTGTGCAGGTGTACCTAATAAAGTGGCCACTGAGTGCATTTTAAAGCACATGATTTTCGCTGCACTTATGGCCCTCCTGGGAGCATGGGAGAGCCCAGACCGTGACGTCAGATGTCTTTGTCTGCAAAGCTGTTTGATCTGTAAATGAAGTATCTGGGGAGCCTGCCACTCGACAAAAGAGCTCGTTCTGCACATGTGCACCGTGGCAAATGCAAGTAAAATGGCTTGCGAGCGCAGAGCATCAGCACACCGACTTTGATGGGGAAACCGAACATTTACTGCACACTAGGGAGAGCTGCATTTAGCAACCTCACCGAAAACGACAGACCTCTGCCTTTGTGGGACGCAGTCTGGTGCCTGGTACAGTTAATTTGTAAAAAGCGCTTTCGGCTTTACAGTCTTACAAGGACCAGACAAAGAATGGTATTCAGAATTTACTGTACACTGCTTCTTCAAACAAAGCAGACTGTGTCTGGTCTGGCACTTTAAAAATATGAGGTTAGAGCGATATGTGATTTTTGAACGTTGAAGAGCACGTGTTAACATTGCTGTCGGATTTGAAACAAGGCTGCTTCTATCTGTAACTATCTACGAATTAATTGGCTGATTATCATGCACACTTTCTCTACTGATAATGAATAGACATACTGTCCCTGGTCCTAAATAAATAATAAAATTGCTTTGATTTTAACAAATTGATGTGGGCGAGAAACTGCATTTGGAGGGATTCTATGCTGTGAGGCCAGATGATACAATTTACATTCAGAGTTGTGAATCGAAGAGGCTGATTGCTGGTGATTTACACTGAGAAGTTCTGGTTGACAGGAGTGTAGCTGTTGCTATGAGATACAGGAAATGCAGCTTTGAACTTCTCCTTTCTGACTGAATGGCAGCAGTTGATTCTTGAGGAAGCGGGCTGTGTGGAATATACTCGCTCACTGGCATCCTCAAGGGACGATCTACCTTCCCCCTCGGTGTTCCATTGCTAAGAGTCTGTTCCAGGGATAAAAGATGGAGAGACGGAAAAGGAGCTTTACATTTGGAGCATATGGAGGGTGAGTGGTGAAAATGAAACAGTGATATTCACACAGTGGGATGTAAAACCGTTGACAGATTCTTACACTGGATCTTGTTAAATACTCAGCCAAATTATCATAGTTGGTCATTTTTGAGCCCATGTCCTTATAATTCAGTGGATTCTGGTTAATTATGACACATCAGAACCAGTATACTTTGGCCCAACTAAGTGGCTGCCCCAATTAGCTGAAATTCCATGGAAATAGTTAAAAAGGTATAAAAAGAAGACAAACTGAGTAACAAATTATGTACTTAAATGTAATACATAGAATACTACCAACACTACTGCAGTACTATAAAACTGAGTAGTAGTTCCTCATAATTATCGACGGAGGAATTCATCCAGTGTGTGCTGCTGTGTTCTTTTGATTGACTGTAATCATTGCAGACACCTAGAGCAGATAATGGACTGCCGTCATGCAACATTTTCGATGATTGCATCCTCCAAACCTTCATTTTGATTGTAACGTTCAAGATGATTGTTGATGCCTTCAAGCTCTTTGCAGCTTCTAACTTGTTAAAGTTGTGAAATCATTTTATTTTCAATTCACGGCCGTTTCTGGCATCTCCAAGCCTGAACGCCTGAAACCACAGTGAGCAGAACAATTCCAAATTGTCTTGCTGCTTATTTCTCACTGACTATTGGCAACAAAATCACTGCTTTTGAACACAATCACAGGCAACTGCTGCTATTTTCAAACTCTTCACTCTAAGCACAGTACAGTGTCTAATGGCCTCACAAGTGCACATGACTTAAGGCTGGTTTATACTTCTGCGGTAACTGGATGCCGTAACCTCCGCAAGTGGCCAACGCGCGTTGTGAGCATTTATACTTGTGCATTGGTGTGTCTGCATCGCTCGGCAATTCG
The DNA here is from genome assembly GCF_963921235.1 of Mobula hypostoma. NCBI lineage: Eukaryota > Metazoa > Chordata > Chondrichthyes > Myliobatiformes > Myliobatidae > Mobula > Mobula hypostoma. Next base: position 2,919,608 of record NC_086121.1, read on the forward strand.
CGCAAGTCACGCATGCGCACTCACCTGCCCACGCAAGGCTTCATGGTCATGGTAATCTCGGGGTAAACAAAACATGAGCATCTTTTTTCGTAAAAGCGAAATGTGTCCATAATTTCGGAGGACTGTAAAGCTTTATGGAAAGCATTGCAGCCAGATTTCCTTCCCTGCCCAATGGGAAGCTATTGCAGCGTAGGATGACATGCGATGCTACCAAGCGGACCAATCACAGTTGCTGCGTTCTGCGTTGCCGCGACGCGCGGTTACATTTTGGGAGAGGTGCACGTCGCAGCAACGCAAGCTGTCGCGTAGGGTTCCGCATCGGCTTTGCGTAGGGTTTGTGG